>NC_133367.1:51302810-51481210 GCF_049309525.1 Garra rufa | reverse complement strand
TGGAAAACAGACAAAACAGAAAAGGTAAAAGGCATTATTTGAGACAAGAGCATATTAATATAATACAGGTCCTTTTAAAAAAATTAACATATTGTGATAAAGTTCATTATTTTCTGTAATGTACTGATAAACATTAGACTTTAATATATTTTAGATTCATTACAACATAACTGAAGTAGTTCTAGCCTTTTATAGTTTTAATATTGATGATTTTGGCATACAGCTCATGAAAACCCCAAATCTAAAAAAATTAGCATATTTCATCCGACCAATAAAAGAACAGTGTTTTTAATACAAAAAAAGTCAACCTTCAAATAATTATTTTCAGTTTAGCACTCAATACTTGGTCGGGAATCCTTTTGCAGAAATGACCGCTTCAATGCGGCGTGGCATGGAGGCAATCATCTGTGGCACTGCTGAGGTGTTATGGAGGCCCAGGATGCTTCGATAGCGGCCTTAAGCTCATCCAGAGTGTTGGGTCTTGCGTGTCTCAACTTTCTCTTCACAATATCCCACAGATTCTCCATGGGGTTCAGGTCAGGAGAGTTGAGCACAGTAATACCATGGTCAGTAAACCATTTACCAGTGGTTTTGTCACTGTGAGCAGGTGCCAGGTCGAGCTGAAAAATGAAATCTTCATCTCCATAAAGCTTTTCAGCAGATGGAAGCATGAAGTGCTCCAAAATCTCCTGATAGCTAGCTGCATTGACCCTGCCCTTGATAAAACATAAAATTTTATTTTATTGGTCGGATGAAATATGCTAATTTTTTGAGATAGGAATTTGGGGTTTTCATGAGCTGTATGCCAAAATCATCAATATTTAAACAATAAAAGGCTTGAACTACTTTCAAATGTGTGTAATGAATCTAAAATATATGAAAGTGTAATGTTCATTAGTACATTACAGAAAATAATGAACTTTATCACAATATGCTAATTTTTTGGAAAGGACCTGCACTGTAAAAAGCATTCAAGGGTGTTGTTCATAGGAATTTATTTTAAAAAGTATATTTCTCCCAATAAATTGATTTCTTTTTGAATTCATTTAAGTTTTACAAAAGTAAAAAGTGTGATTGTTTTTGTAACTTATTCCCTATCAAAAAATAGTTTTTTACTGACCTTCACAATAAAATGCTTCTACAAAACTCTATTTAAGTGTTATTATCTAAAGTATAACGTCACGACCGGCCCACATGCAGAACACCAACATCGTTGCTCGTTGTCACCTGAACCGGACCAGTTTCGGATTTCTGTGGAGTTTTTGAGAGCTTTATACAACGTGCAACACATGTAAGTAACTATTTACATTGCATAAAGTTAGGTTGTAGCCGAATGAGCATGCATTTATTGCACTAACATGTAAAAGCGTCGGCAGGTTGCAGATAGTAACGGTAAGTTTGTCAGTTTTGCAGGCGCCATGCGGGTTTACCGAAGGTCTTGAAATTAACATTAATCTTAACAACTATTGCTAACGTTAACGTAGTATAGGTATATATGAGATGCATTGCCAAATTATGTTTCTACTTAGTTTGGTTACTTAAAAAATCATCGTCATTTTGTTTATTTATGGAGTCTAATAATGTTAGCATCGGTATTATGTCTCAAATCATTTGTCTTAAATGTTCTGCCTCTTTCCGAATTAGCTAGCAAAACAGTAACATGGTCTCTCATCCTCGTTGTGTCAGTTAAAAGTTACGTTAGCTGCTAGGTTTGTTGTAACAGTTGTTCCCTGCATGATTGAAAAAGATGGGGACATTTTTTGGCGCCTCTTTCTGCAATGCATCACACAAATTCTTAAACTTAATCTTTTTATATATTTGTTTGAAATATTTTACATTGTCTTAAACCATTTGTTCAATTAAAAAGATTAAATATGTATTTTGCATTGCAATAACTTGATCCTTATATTTTCCTAAACTCTTCTTTCATTTAAGTTGCTTTTTTAGGAGACCATCAGATCTACTGGAAGGAGCAGTTCATGGAGTAGGTAAGCTCTTTAGAAGGTGCAATTGAGGTAAATGTTTCAAAGGTTTGTCCATTTAGAGGAATTAAGGTACCCAAAAGTCAGTTATTGAGAGTTGGAAAAAAGGGGAAAAAAACTAAATTTGCATCCCTTTCTATTTTTAATGACAGATGGGATGGCCTTGTAAATTATACAGCGCTGTTGTACCAGGAAAGAATGATAATCTAAAACATTATAGACTGCATCATGGGACCTTTGGACACAGCCATGCCTTGCCTTGTACTCATATAGATTGTATAGTATACTACAGTATAGTATAGCACTGGTTCTCAGTCCTGGTCCTGGGGGCCCCCTGCTCTGCATATTTTGCATGTCTCTCTTATATAACAAACCTGATTGAGATCATCAGCTCATTAGGAGAGAGACCCATGAACTGAACTGACGAGGTGATGATCTCAGTCAGGTGTGTTAAATAAGGGAGACGTGCATAATGTGCAGAGCAGGGGTCCCCCAGGACCAGGATTGAGAACCACTGATGTATAGTAAAGAATACAGTGTGGTTCTGTATAGTACAGATTACAGAACCACACTGATAATGACATTGTATGTTTGTAGTTATATTGCCTGCAATATTCAGTTTTCCTTTATTCACTACCAACTATAGGATCCAAGTACCTCGTGAAGAAGAGACACGTGACTCTGAGATGCCTCATTCAATACATGGGAAACAGTGGGCAAGAATCATCTCTGACTACTATGTAAGTATTGTTTAAAAAGCATAGTTTGACTCTTTTGGGAAAAGCACTTATTCCTCAGATATCAATCTTATGTCTGTCTGAGTTATAGTCCGGCGCTGGAGTTGGGGATTGGTTAGCTTGTCTTAGACAAATACTGTAATTGGTTGGCAATGGCTAGTCTGGCTCTGTCAAAAGTTCAAAAACACACCTACAAACACCCAAATGTATGTGTAGGAACCAGGGTCCCATTTTTGTCTTTCAGTTGCTTGTGGACATGATTTAAAAAAAATAAAAAAATAATTTTTTTTTTTTTTTTTTTACTGCAGTTTCACAAAAGTAAAATCCTTGTTTTACATTAATGCAGGAGTCGTAATCATCTGATGATAAACTGTAAGAGTGGCATTTTCAGAACTTTTACTAAACCACACCTTTTGAAGATTGTTCTCTGTTGCAACTTATTGTTCTGTTTATTCTCATACAGGGACAAACGGAGAGCAGCGTCCATGAGGATTTGAACATGTGCAGATATATGTCTGTCGTGAACCAGTGGGCATCATCATTGAGGGAAACCCAGTGCTTACTGATCTTGGAAATTTGGCCAGGGCATGTTGCCTGCTTCCGGGAATGACATTTGCTCCGAACCTGCAGTTTCCACCACAACTCTGCAAAACATTTGAGGTTTTCCAAAGACTTTTTGTGGGATTTGACACACTGCGCCCAAAGCCTTCCTCCCGTTTACGTCATTTGTAACGATTATGTAATTTTTAATGTTAAAATGTCTACAACATTAACATTAAAATTGCTAACAGAAACTTAGTGCACCCAATTGTATGTACATGGCAGCTGTTAATAAACGTTGGAAACGAATACCTCTCTTTCCTTATTAAAGTTATGGCAATACTAACTAATTATTTCAAGTGGATTAAATAAATAATTTGTCTAAATTAAGAGTAATAGAGTAAATTAATTATTTAAAATCAAAAAGTTAAATTTTTTATTTTAAATGTTACTAATTTGGTCCCATTTTATATTAAGTGTCCCTAATACCTGTGAACTTACATGTGTAACTAGATGTGTACGTAGCATGTAACTACAGTGTATGTACACATTGGTATATTGTATCTGTAGCTCTAATACTGGTATAATTACACACATGTAACAACTCACTGAATAGCATTTGTAAGTACAAATGTGTAACAGGACATTGGTAACAACAATTTTTTCACTTCTGGAAGTACACATGTAACAAGAAATATGTAACTACATTTTGTAACAACATTATGTACTCACAAAAGTTTTAAATATATGATCTATAGAGTTCTCCATGGTCACATACTTTGATATGTCAGCTCAATAAAACAGGCAATGTGCCAAAGATGGGGGTAGCTGTGAGTGAATAAATTAATATTTAGGCTATGAGAAAATAATAAATTGTATTTCTCACGCAGGTTGTCGAATTTATGCCTACAGAAGTAAGCCCTGTCTATAGGCTCTGCCCAGTACGGGCTATTATTTGTTATTCTGGTAAACATGTCTCAAAATAAATATCTATTTTTATTTTCCACAGAAGAAAGTCGTACTGTTTTGAAATGACTTAAAGAGAAGTAAAGTGACAACAGAATTTTCTTTTTTTGGCTGTATTTTCACACAGTTTTTGTGTTCAATAATATAATAACACTCACCATAGTGTCTCCAGTTTACAGTGTGGATCCTCCAGTAGAGCAGACAACAGCTTCACTCCTGAGTCTCCTGGTTTATTATAGCTCAGATCCAGTAGTCTCAGGTGTGAGGGGTTTGATCTCAGAGCTGAAATCAGAGCAGCACAGCCTTCCTCTCCAATACTGCAGCTATTCAGCCTGCAGAGAGTGAAGAACATGAATGATCTCTGAGATTGTGTTTAATCTTTAGGGTGAGAGTGTGTTTGTGTGAGCACTACTTTTTCTGTACACCAGGATCAGTGCTAGAGAGATTTTGACTTGCCATCAGCTAAAACATCAATTTAAATGCACTCTACCCACATGATTCCTGATTGTGATGCTCAACTTGTTGATACTATATAGGTATAAACAATATAGGTGTTCTCCAACAACTGTCTGTCATGTGCTTTGATTTAGGACTAGAGCAGCTTGCTTTCACAGTGTTTGTGATGAATATAACATGCTGCACTTTGGTAGTTTACAACAAAAAAAAAATCATCTAGTTAATAAATATCTCTAGTTTTAATAATTTAAACAGGTATTTTAAGTTTGGCCAATAACTCGCCGCAGTGATGTGTTTTCATGTAGTTGATTCTGTGCAAACTCATATTTGATTTTTTTTTTATGTTGTAGATTTAAGAAGCAAATGAGAATCACTAAAATTATTGAATATATTTTGAGACAAAGGTCGTCTTAATGATTCCTATTTTGGTTTAAGATAATTAAAGCAACAGTTTTTCAATAACGAAAGAATATGTAAAAGTATGGTGTTTGGGGTAAAAATCGCCCTGCTGTTGGGGCTAAAGGCACAATAATTAACAAAATAATGAATAGATGACTGACTTTTCCATTTGTTGACATGACTCAGATGGTAAATATCATATATTATGTTGGATGTGTATCTTAGAGATCATCACCATGTTTATAATGAAACAATCATATTTAAAACATATTAAACATATAAAACATATCATTTGTTGTTACTACTGTAAATCCATATTAAATTATTATGGGATCTACTTCAATGCTTTCAGAATCTTCTCTTTTTAAAATGATTTTGTCTCTGTTTTAAATGTTTTATTTAACATATTTTAATGACAGTAGCCTATATTTATTCATTGGTTATTTTATTTAACAAAATAAGCAGAAAATAGTATAACTTAGCTAAAGTGATAGTTTTGAACAAGTATTAAAGTATTAAATAATAATAATAAAAAAACATTAGCTAAAGTATTTATGTGCATTTGCCCCATGCTGGTTAGCCTTATAGCATGTGATTGTGAAACACGAAACTTACTTAAATAATTTTATGGTGAAATTGTTATTTTTCATGTTAATCAGGTCAATTCTGATCAAGAACAATGCACTGTGGCTTTAATCCAGCGTAAGCAGCGCAGAAGAAAATGAGACAGGGGTAACTGCAGCCTGGAGCAATAGGAGCCGAAAGGTTTCTGATTGGTGAAAGGAGTTTTACTGTATTGGCCAATCAGAGTAAACTTTTGTTCCACACTCCAGTCCAGCAGGTGGCGGTAAAACACTCATCAGTTGATTTGCAAACCACCAAACAAACTTTAAGAAGAAGAAGGCCAATTCGCCTTATTCACCTGGTGGCCATTTTGAAACTCGAACACCGCTGAGGGGAACACAAACCCGGAAGTTTGACTGACACATACAATCTTCAGAAACTGTGTGTCTTTTTTGTCTGCCCGAATTAACGATACAAAATGTGGAGCATTATTTAACACTTAACATGTATTTAATCGACAGACACTTCTTTGTCTGATAACAAAGTGCTTTACGAGATAAAACACTTATTAAATATATTAAAATCTTCACACACCCAAGTGTTATATGATTATTATAATAATAATAATAATAATAGTACAATTTATTTTTAAAGTGCCTTTCATGACACCCAAGGTTGCTAATAATCATACTTTCCATGTCGTTACAAGCCAGTAGAAACTGAGGTAATTTAGCGTCCATTCATACCTTCAATGTCGTGGATAAAACCTTCGATCCAGTTACTATTTCCCTTAATTAATACTGGCCCACTGCTCCACATTTTGTATTGTTAATTCGGGCAGACAGGAAAGATTGGTGGTCCACACTGTAGTTTCCATTGCAGCTGAATCTCTGAAGATTGTATGTGTCAGTCAAACTTCCGGGTTTGTGTACCCCTCAACGGCGTTCGAGTTTCAAAATGGCCACCAGGTGAGTAAGGCGAATAAGCATTAAACATATTTAATAATAATTAGTAATTTCCTTTTAGGCAAGAGAAGATGGCGGTGGTAAGATCAGTGTTGGGTAAGTTACTTTAAAAAAGTAATTAATTACTAATTACTAATTACTTCATCAATGTTGTATTTAAAATACTTATCTAATTACTGTGTCTAAAAAGTAACTTAAATACTCAATAAGTAATTTAACTAAATACTTCTTAAAATCCCTATAAACCTTGAGTGGACAAAAAATAGAAATTAAATAAAACATGAGTCAAACATTAAATAGTTTAGCATTTTAGCTTTTTTAATAATCTATATTACATTCTATGAAAACATTCTATAATAATAAACTTTTTTGTAAGAAATGTAACCTTCTTTCGGTAAGAAACACAATTCCAGAATAACAAAAAATATATATAATTCTTAAGAAACTTAAGAAAAGTTAAACATGACATGTATCAACCTGTAAACGTGAAACTTAATTTAAAACAATGAGTTCAATAAATGTTTTACTTTATTTAAACAAATCTAAAATGTTATTTAGAATTTCAAGGAGCTTTTATAATACTATCCAATATTTTAATATTTAAAAAATTTTAATGACCATTTTTGTAATCATGTCATGTGTTTCCACAAAGTGAACTGTAACCTTGCTCATTCAGACACTTTTCTGCGCTACCGAAGTAAAATCAAGTTTTGCCTGTTTAGCAGGAGTTGCCGCAGTTTTATCCGTCGAATATGAAGGATCACACAGAAGTGTTCGTCTATGCTGCCGTGTCAGGTGCTTGAGTACTCGTGCTATTGACAGCGCAGCGGCCGATAGTTTTTTTCTCCCCAGGACATAGCTTACATATTACTGTAATGTTCTTGTCTGCTTGTTTCAGAAAACTGAAGTAATGGGCATATTTCCATTTCGCAAAACAGCCACTCACTTCAGCCGAGTCCAACATCCCCTTTAAGAATACCATAGGAGTATGCAGCAAACTTGCGCGAAATCACGTGCACCTGCACTTCAACGATTCTAAAGCGGCAGAGTTTACTTTCACATTTAGAAGATTAATTAATCAAATTAAATAATGATATTCAGCGAGTTTAATTATTTTACAGTGTAACGCAAGTACATTAAACGTAACTGTAATTAAAATACTTAAAAATGAACAGTAATCAGTTACTCTACTTTTACTTAGTAATGCGTTACACCCAACACTGGGTAAGATATGGAGTAACTTATATATGTTTACCTATGATTTATATAACATAATTATGAATATTACAATAGATTATTCTAAAGCAAATTACTTTGTGTTATATCTTGCAGCATTTAGTAATCAGTTTAACGTTACTGTTGTTGACAGACACATGTTACAGTGAGAAAAACTGGCTGGGCAGTATATATTTACCTATTTTATTAACTAAACAAGGTTTTTAAAAATAAATAAAAAGTTTATTGCATTAATTCAGAATTTTTATTTATTTATTTATTTACTTGTGTAGGTATCGTTGACTGTAAATCTGTCAGTCCAGAAGTGAGGGAAGAATACAGAGGAGTTTGAGCTCAAGGTGCTCTTGCTGTGGATACATCTACAAAAACACATTTTTTTGTGAATAAAGCTGTGTCTGTTTGTTAAATTGTTTGTCATTTAGCAGAAAGTTACTAAACACTTGTCTAATTTTTCAATTCTGTGGTGTTTTATTAACTAGTTTTCTCTATCAAGCAAAACTTTGTTTTCAGGGTAACATACTACAATCGGTTTTGTTTGTTAAAATTAATGTATGAACTAACATTAACTGTGAACAATACATTTGTTACAGTATTTTTTAAAGCTTTGTTAATATTAGTTAATAAAAATACAGCTGTTCATCGTTGTTTGTTCACTTCACAGTGCTTTAATGTTAACAAATACAACTTTTAATTTACTTTAACCTAAGAACAGCTAGTGACTGTGTTAAGAGGCTTTTGCTTCCTAAATATAGTTGTAGTTTGTTTTTGATTACTATATTTACTGTATATTATAGGTTTTGTAAACTTTTTTTATTATTGTAAAAGACTACAATATGTAAAAATGAGAATATACAATAAAATGTTGAAACAAAATAATAGTAATAAGAGACAGAAAAAAAGAGAAAGGAAAAAATATATATACATATATAGTAGTTGTAGTATGTATTTCTATAAGAGACTGTCGATTTTTTACTATTAGACCTATATGTTTTTTTTTAATTATTAAATATGTATGTCATCTTTAATGTTCAATTGTAATGTAAAATTCAGTTATTTTAGATAAATATGACACTATAGGCGGGTTAATAAATCAGTATCAGCCAAAGTCATCTTTGCACAGGTGTATTTATGGGTTAATGTTGATCAGAAGGCAGTAAATGCATTTACACACCACAGTTGTAGAACATAATGTGATTAATGTTTTAAACATAACATTTTGACTAGAGAAATTTGAAATGAATTACAGAATGAAATGATTCTTGGAATATAAAAGGATTATCGCTAGAAGGTGGCAGTAAATCATTGAGTTTATGAAGAAGACATCCAACAGATTCGTTCAAAACTCTGATTCATTCTGGTAGTGTTGTCAAAAATATCGATATTTCGATAAATATCGATACTGAAATATCTGAAGGATACCAATACTAATTTCCCGAAGTATCGATACTAGCCGAGATGTCACTTTCACTTCTACAGCACACGTGACCGCAGTATCTGTCTCGTCTCATTCAAGAGAAGCGAACAGAAAGGCGAGTGCGGCACCCTGCGACCGACTTTGTTTGATAAAGAACACAGCAGGAGTGCTATCTGGAAATATTTCAGACATGAAACAAATGAACATGGAAAGCCGAAGCCAATATGCAAGAGTTGTTACAGAGCAGTGCTATCAAAAGGCGCTAACACCACTAACTTCGCAAAATGTATTTATTTTTTAAATCACACTATTCCACATTCTGAATGCTATGAAAACACAGTGCTTAACAATTTACAACAATTCACCTTTCGTAATAAAGAGAAAAGACAAATATCTGAAGAAAAACACACTAACAAGCATAAAATCCACTGTTTCTGCTATTTATTCTGCCGTGGAGGTGTTTAGTGTCCCGCCAACAGCAGCAGCAGCATCAGCGAGCGCAAGTCTCTTCAGCAGAGGTCCACGTTCAGATGCACGCAGTAAAGGCTAAACTGGTGAGCAAAGCCACAGCTAAAGTAATTACCATGAATGTGGCACGGAAAAAGTAAGGAGATATTAAAATGATTTATTAATAAACTAGTATTTTCTGAGTCAGTGTGGCAAAGATGAAATTGCCGATCCTAACTCACCCTCTGCTCACTGGACGCGCTTTTAAAGCCTAAATGTATCTTTATGGATTAGGCCTATAGCTAATAAAAGAGTTTTGTTTTAGATTTGAATTATTTCGTTTTACAGTAGTGAAGTAATAATTTAAAGTAAATTTATTACTCTTACATTTATGAGCAAAAATGAAGTTTCACATGGCGCTTGCTAGCGGTGCAACAGATCGCAGATGATCACTCCACGGTTCGGTACGCATGTGGTTCGCGGATTAACTGTTAAATTTAACCATCATAGAGTAAAAGTGTATAATTTGCACATGTTTTGTCTTGCCAATTTACCCATTCAAACTAGTTAAACTGCTGCAGCAAAAGAGAACACGCGCGCTCTTTCTTTTTTTTTTTTTTTTTACCGCTGCAGCTCATAGGCTACCTGAAGCGAGCACACGCACAGAGAGAGAGAGACAGAGAGAGACAGAGAGAGACGCGCGGTTCAGACTGCGTGATTCACAGATTGATTCCTCTTTAAAACTTATCTTAACATGCATACATACAAAGTTATGTTTAATACCCTTTTTGGTATTCTGGTAAACACAGTCGGTTATGTCTTCAGTGAACCAAAACAGCTGAGAACGATGCGTGCCAGTATTAGAGACATGCATTAGGCCAGGGCTGCTCAACCCTGTTCCTGGAGATCTACTATCCTACAGAGTTCAGCTCCAACCCTAAACAAATACACCTGAACCCGCTAATTAACCTCTTAAGTAGCACTTGATAATTACAGACAGCTGTGTTGGAGCAGGGCTGGAACAAAAGTCTGCAGGTAGGTAGATCTCCAGGAGCAGGGTTGAGCAGCCCTGCATTAGGCCTTAAAGAGACAGCGTCCTATAAATACCTGCAGTGAGAAGCACTAGTTATTTTACCATTAAATATTACATTTCTGCACCTGAATACTAGTGTTATTGATTTAATTAGTAACTTTATGTTGTATTCATCTACACTTGTCATTTTAGTAATTGACTTTAATAGTTCAGCTAGTAGTTTTTGCTGTGGATTAGAAGTACTTAAAGTTAGCATTTAGTAATAATAATAAAAAAAGAACTTTTTTTGTTTTGTTTGTTTTTGCTGATCCGAAAAATTATCCGATCCGTGACTCCAAATCCGTGATATGATCCGAACCGTGAGTTTTGTGATCCGTTGCACCACTAGCGCTTGCACCTCCATGTCCTGCAAAGCTTTGACTCTCCGCACAAACGATTGGATATGCGCCTATTTGTACACATTTATCTAAGTTAAACGATTAAACTAATATTGTGATATGCTTTCAGTTTTTTTTTTTATATATATATCTAAGGATTTTAATTTAAATCGTGATGATTTGAGAAGGCTAAATTGATCTGTCTGCCGCTGGCCGCTTCTTCGTTATTTAAAAAAACAAAAACTTGAATTTCAAAAATAAAACGTGTTCCAAATATATTTCTAAATTAACTTTATAAACTAAAGAAATGAAAATAAATGTAATTAATGTTTGTTTAATAGCCCATTTAACTCTTATTTAGGCTTCTTTCTTATTTAAATGTATTATTTTGTTGATTTATTTTAGCGTTATGTAGGCTGCTTGTTCACCGACGGAACTGTTAACCACGCACGTTGGTGAATAATGTTTGAGCCTAATTTTTTTTAATATATAAACACCGCACCACCGCTGTAGTAAAAATCTGCCACCGTCACAGCCATACAGATCCTACCCTTCATAAATACGTGCACTACATGTTGTATTTAAATCTAAATTTAACAATCAAAGACTGACATGAATGTTTTTGCGCTGACTGAGTATTTATTGTCTACCTGTATGTGTTCTTGTCTGACGCTCATTCAGTAAAGATTTTAACTGAACACAGACCGCCAGAATGGACTTCTAGGCATAAATGGAAATGCTCGTGTGAATTTGTGACATTTACAGATAAGGATAGCGCCTCACAGGGCAAGTCATTACGCTATCAGCTTCAAAATAGAGATAGTTAAAAATAAGTAATCCTCATGTTTTGGGCAGCTTGGATCAGTAACTCTCCTGCAGCATCTCAGTCTGTTTCCTCCACTATTCTCAGATGCATTGTGTCTATAAATAAATCATTCAGTGCTGTAATTTGAAGCTGTAAATGCACTGTGGGCGGACCCCATTAATCCATAATGAGAATTGTTGTCGACGGATTTCATTATCGATAATAATCGATTTTATCGACTGGTTGTTGCAGCCCTAGTTTAAATGAACTTTAACTACTAACTTTAACTAAGATTAATAAATATTTTGGAAGTATTTTTCATTGTTTATTCATGTTAACTAATGTTAACAAATATCTTTTACCATTAACTTAAGTTCTAAGATTAGTTAGATAGTTAAGTTTTTTTTTTTTTTTAAAGTGTGGTCTAAAAAAAAAAAAAAAAAATTTACGACCTACAATACCAGTTGTATTTAAACAGCAAATAAAGTATGAAGCTAAAACACAAATGAAGTTAAGAAGCTGAACAGAGCTGTAGCAGTGTACATATGCATATACCTCATTTTCATGTTCTAGACTGTATTTATTTAAAAAAAAAAAAATCCTCAATATTGTGGTAGTTTTTATCTCTGTGGTATCGAAAATCATATCGAATATCGATATTTTTCAAGGTATCGTATCGAAGTTAGAAATTCCAGTATCGTGACAACACTACATTCTGGAATAAGAATCAAAAGTCTTTCTCTACTATTGGGTCATTATAAATCACTCACTCAACAGATGCATTCAAAGAGTCATATTCATTCAGGAACGAAGCACCATTCTGTGCGTTATGCTGGAGTCAGTTGCAAAGCGGTTCTGTGTCTTTACTTAAAATGTTTATTTGGCAGAAAAATAAAACACCATTTTGTGAGACATCAGTTAATACTGAATATTAATGAAATAAAATAATCATATTGTTTAAAACAAAAGGTATGACTGTTGCTTATTTACACCTAATGGATAGTGGTCTGCAAAATGCAGTGTCCAGTGTGCCGCATGCACTGATCTATAGAGTTCTCCATGGTCACATACTTTGATATGTCAGCTCAATAAAACAGGCAATGTGCCAAAGATGGGGGTAGCTGTGAGTGAATAAATTAATATTTAGGCTATAAGATAATAATTAATTGTATTTCTCACACAGGTTGTCGAATTTATGCCTACAGAAGTAAGCCCTGTCTATAGGCTCTGCCCAGTACGGGCTATTATTTGTTATTCTGGTAAACATGTCTCAAAATAAATATCTATTTTTATTTTCCACAGAAGAAAGTCGTACTGTTTTGAAATGACTAAAAGATAAGTAAAGTGACAACAGAATTTTCATTTTTTTGGCAGTATTTTCACAGTTTTTGTGTTCAATAATATAATAACACTCACCATAGTTTCTCCAGTTTACAGTGTGGATCCTCCAGTAGAGCAGACAACAGCTTCACTCCTGAGTCTCCTGGTTTATTATAGCTCAGATCCAGTTCTCTCAGGTGTGAGGGGTTTGATCTCAGAGCTGAAATCAGAGCAGCACAGCCTTCCTCTCCAATACTGCAGTCAAACAGCCTGTAGAGAGTGAAGAACATGAATGATCTCTGAGATTGTGTTTAATCTTTAGGGTGAGAGTGTGTTTGTTTGTGTGTTTGTATGAGCACTACTTTTTCTATACACCAGGATTGGCACTATGGAGATTTCAACTTGCCAGAACAAGCACAAGCTAAGAAACTAATTGAAATGCACTTTACCACATGATTCCTGATACTAGTTCATCATTTTTGTTCTTCAAACCATTTGTAGTGTTATGTAGACAATAATATTAAAATATTAAGAGTAACATTATAGCAGAGATATTCACAAGTCTTTAACCTGAAGTCCGAGTCGTATCTTAAGTCTTTGGTCACGAGTCAGAATCGAGTCTCGAGTCATTTAATGGCTTGCTAAAAAAATCCATTCAAAATCCTCATGTATTGAAATCTTCCTATTTATGAAGCTGTTAGACAAAATTTATAGACAAAATGTATGATCTGGGATCTGCTTATTTTAATTTTGATCTTGCTTTTTTTAAGAGGTGTTGAGTTGTAAGGTTAATGTACATCCAGCCTGTTACTTATGTTTTAATCCATTACTATGTTCAAAACAGTTTTTCTGTTATCAAATTCTATAAGAGTCCTATCGATCATGACACATAAGGAAATATTTGACACAGGCCTCTATATTTTCTTCCAAGCAGAGGTCCAGACAAAAAAACAAAAATTTTGACATGTACACTGTAACACAATTCTGTAGTTTTCACAGCATTATTACTGTAAAATGAACAAATCCATACTGTAGATTATGAAAGATCATAAAATACTTTTTTCTTTGTGTTTATTTGATTCCTGTTCAAGACACTTCGATAAGAATGGCTGTATATTATTAATATAGGCTACAGAATTACATTTTTTTACAGTTTCGATTGTTGGTGTGCCTTGTGATTTTTCTTCAATTAAAAATGTACCTTGGCTCAAAAAAGGTTGAAAAACAATACTGTAGATTATGTATACAGTATGTTGCTGTAAATCTGCAAAGCATCATGGGTAAAACTACAACAGTGGGAAATTTTACAGTAAAATTGTATTTTCCTGTGAATCATAGTACAGTATAGTTTTGAGCTGCATTTTCTCTCAGCTGTATTAACCGACGTAATGGACGTATTTTTTTTTGCAATTTAACCTCAGAAAGGTAAAGTTACTCATTATTTCAACATTTTTGTTATTATTGTTATATTTACAGTTTTCACTCGTGAAGTTATGTGTCTTTAACTTTCAGAGAGCGTGAGAGAGAAAGTTGACCATGAGAGCGTGAGAGGAAGAGGTGGAAGCGGGCGGACATCCACATTAACCGGTAAGTGTTCGCGTATTATTCCAAAAAGAGCATGACATTTTTATATATTTTGATACATGGCAACATTTTATTGCTAACGTCATTATTTCAGTAAAGGACTGACACGACTGTATCAAATTTAATCTGGAATTGCGTCTGTGTGTGTTTGTGGATTAGCCGTTTGAAGCTACGTATGTTTGTCTCTTGCTAGATACCGCGTGATGGATATTGCTTTAAAACGAAAAGAAAATGCAGCAACAGGTAAGACTTTAAAACTGCACAACATTTTTCATAGGACTATGTGTTTTGTACTTGAGCGTCAGTCGTCGGATATCAGTTAAAATAGCATCGCGCCACAGACTAAACGCCATCAATTCTCAGCAAAACTGCGTCACTCAAGGCTAAAGGAGAAACTGTGTCCGACCAAAAGACATAAGATCTCGCAAGCCTCCGTCAGTCAAATGATTAATGTTTGTTATTTAATGCTTACATGTTAGTAACATATCCGTTGTCACAATGCATCAATTGTCTTTCGGTTATTATAATACAATACAATACAGTTTTTAAATATACTTTAAAACGTGGTGCATTTCTGCTATACATTACTGCGTCTTAAATAATACTTCTATCACTGATGGAAATTATTTTGTATTACATTAAAATAAAGACAAAGTTAATCAGCATATTCTCCTTATGTTTGTATGTGAAGTCGAAATCAACCCCAACTTTGCTTTAAAATGCATCGCAAAAGCTCCTAACTGAAGATCACATGATCACTAACCAAAATCACTTCCGTGAAGAGACCATGAACTGTTCCCTTCGCCCACAGACTTCTGGAAGGGCCTTTCGTGAAGAGATTAAGCTCACTTTCATTTGGAACATCCCTACAAATGGCGCCCCCTTTCCAAAAAAAGCCGTTTGTAATCGGCCCTAATGCTATCAGAATAGCCTGTCCTTGTATGTTTGGTGTGGCATCATAAGGGTGTCCCTTGTTTTGTCTGTTAAATTTTTTGTGACCTATTTTTAATTTGTTGAATGTGCTGTATTTTCTCACATATTGCATGTTTGTACTTTTATTATTTGTGTTAATTTATTTCTAAACTGCTCTTAGCTGTAAAAATACTCTGCTCTGCACATTTTGTATGTAAGTCTTATCTGACACAGTCTGGCCAATCCAACTTGTACTGTATATTGTCATCAAGCTGTCAGTTTTGCTTGTTAACTTTTACATTAATAACAATTTTTTTTATTTACAGCAGAGAAGAAGACTCCAGCCCAGCAAGATGATGCCAGCTCATGTCCATCTCAGGAAAGAAAAAAAGGATTCATGCTGAACGTCACACGCAGAAACCAGAATTAATGCATCCCGTTTAGGTCTTCTGTATGCACTCGTTACATATAGAGCTGTTTTACATAAAATTATTTGAAGAAAAGACACCAAAAGATAAGCTAAATTGATGTTTGTAATATATGAAGATTGATATATATATATATTGGTGGCCAAAATTACTTGAACATTAGTATTTTTACCAGCTAAAATGGTTTTAGGTCAGTTATTTCTATCTTTCGCTGTAGTGTGTAAGCAGAGGTGGGTAGAGTACCCAAAATCTGTACTCAAGTAAAAGTACAAGTACTTATGGAAATATTTACTCAAGTATGAGTAAAAGTAACAATCTTAATAGTTACTTGAGTAAGAGTAAAAAGTATCCGATGGAAAAAGTACTCAAGTAGCCAGTTACTAGTTACTTCTGATCTGATTGATATGAAGCGAAGACCCTGAATTTCAAACTGTTTCCATAGTAACAGCTGTATACACAGCAGTATTAACGCAGTTTTATCAGACATGAAATGAAAATTCCAACGACACGTTTCTGAGGACAGTAACGGAGGAATGCCATCAAATGTAGCGAAGTAAAAGTAAAGTTTTTTCACTATAAATGTACTTGAGTACGAGTAAAAGTACCTATCTTTACATATACTCTAAAAGTACTAGTTACCCCAAAAATCTACTCAAGTAAATGTAACGGAGTAAATGTAATTCGTTACTACCCACCTCTGTGTGTAAGTAGGAAATATCAGTTTACATTTCCTAACATTCATTTTGCCATTAATTGAAATAATCCAGTGAGATTTCTGTGAGATTTCAGCTGGTGAAAATACTAGTGTTCGAATCATTTTGGCCACCACTGTATAAATGTTCATTATTTTTATTCTCACTGATATTAAAAATGATATTGAAAACACTTTTCTAAGTTAGCTTTTAACTCAAAATAAAATCAATAGATATCAGTGTTATTTTATAATGCTGTTAACACTTTCTCTGACAAGCAGCAGTCATGAAAACTGGTTTGTCATGTAATGTTTGACATATACCCTGTACTGGAACTAAAGATTTTATAGTTAAAATCTACACATTTTTAGGTTTATGCAAAATAAAAAATGTTTACAGACTGAAAAATACAAAATTGAAATGTATTGTATGATATTTTTAAATGTATTTTCACATTTTAAAGTCAATAAATGTTATTTTTGTGAAAAACAAACAAACAGTGCCTTCATTTAAGACTACACACAATTTTTGAAATTGGGGTGGATTTCCCTTTTACGTGACTCTGGGAGGGAGGATTTTTTTTATTATTATTTAAGCGGTTGAGGGGGGCTTTTTTTCAAAATGTTATTAAATGTTTGATCATGCTGTGTACTTTAGTTTTTACAATAGGGCAATTATTGAGTGAGCATGAGCACACCGTCTCTGGAGAGCGCAGAAGTGCTGAATGGTTTAAATACTGGCCAAACTTGAAAAGAAATGCAAATTATAAACTTTAGTGACGATGTAAACTGTGACAATTCCTGTTTCAACCGTGCAGTGTGCAGCTCGCTTATAGTGCAGACGCGATGTGGTCATTTAAAGACAGAGAGCTTGCGGAGATTCACTCGTGCTGTTTGTAAAATAACTCCTCACAGAAAGATTTCTAATTATTTTGTAAGTTATTTAATAAAGAAATATGAATTGTACCTCAACGCAATTGAACACCCTACTGTGAATATCAGAATTTAAGGATAAAAGACTCGAGTTGCTTTTAACATATTCACAAGTCCTTCTCCTGGAGTCGGGTCAAAAGTAATCGTCAAGTCAAGTCTGAAGACTATAAAAATGCAACTCAAGTGCGACTGAGGCCAGAGTTAATTTATCTCTCCCGGGAGTTTATTTGAGTTTACTCTCAAGAGTGTAAATTAACACTGAAGCAGAGTTTATGACATTAAAGTTAATGAGATAATTAGTGATTAATTAAGTGATGATTGATCATTATTGAAGACACCTGATGTTAACAAGCAGAATCACCAAAGGAGAAAATCACATTTTGTAAGCAACCTTTAAAGTGGTCAATGTTTGCATTAGTTGATCTCTTGACCCTTACATTTTTAACTATTTAATTTGACATATTACTCTGCTGTTTTTAAGATTGTGAAGTGGTTTAGAGGGCAGGGAAATTTAGAAAATGAACATCACTGTATTTTTTTTCTCACACTGAATTAGAGAAAGTAGTATTTATGAATGATGTTCTCTCTTATATAAATACTCTTCAAACTGATTAAAATATTCAAGTCTTGGTGCCACTGAGTATTTGCAAATCTGTTATTCATGAACAGGAAAAAGATTTGTCAATTTGTATTTTTGTAATTATTTACCTGTATTGGCTGTATTTTATTGTCAATGAACAGACTGCGTTGTCCAGTTAGTAGCCTAATGCTTAACTGCCAGAGGCGCCGACAGCATCACTTGATTTATTCCTCCCTTATAAATGTGGAAACAACTTTACTCAACAATAGGCTACTCCTTCTGTGGTATTTTAAGAGTAAGACATTTTTCAAAACTATTCTAAATATTTATTATATTTGTGTAGGCTATATTCACAATAAAAACAACACTTTTTTTTAATGACGGAAACAAACAGGATGCCACTGTGAGCGCATCACAAAAATGAAACTAAATTCTGCATATAGGCTGCTACTTGTTGCACAGTTTATTTCAAAATTTTTCATTCATCCAATTAAAAAAAAATGTAGGGTAATGGTTCACATCTATATCTTGAAAAATAAAAAATGAAAAATAAAAAACTTAAAATAACAATATTTCTATAAAAACTGTTCTATAAACCTGGCACAGAGTATAGTTTTCTTGTTGAAGAAAGTCAATTAAATTCTAGTTTTGATCTGAAGATATAAATTTAATCAAAACAAAAATTCTCATTTAAGAAATATAAAAAATTATTTATAATTACTACAACTGACTTTCAGTCACAGCCTTAGATGAAATCAACTGAAATAAAACATTAAATCTCTGAAGATCTCAGCAGAGGAGGATTAAACAACTCCACAAACAGCAGCACCAGCTTCACGCATTACTAACCGCTTTGACTTCATTTCTGTCATATGTCTAACAAAAAAGTTATTATTGAGAACAGAGGTTTAGATGTTGAATGGTTTGTTTAAAGTCAACATTAATGTGGTCAGTGTTTCCTTTAGTTGGCCTCAAAAAAGCCAAAAGAAAACATGATCAGGTGGTGTTGGCTGGTTATTAACAATGACATAATTGTCGTGTAATGGCCTGATACACTGATCTCATCCAGAGTCTAAATGTGTGATTGCTAAATTAATTTTATATTGTTGTTAAAGTTATGTTTTAATCTGGTAATATGATGCTTCCCAAAACACTTTGCACATATGACCTGTTCACACACATTCATTAAGAATCAGCAAATGAACCTCAATAATGGTGACAGTAAACAAAATAAGCAAAATGCTTTATGCTGCAGTGCATTCTGGGAGCACCAATCAAAAGTCATCCATGCCTCCCAAAATGCACTGCAATATGAATAAATGAATTGTCTTAGTATTTTCTTTTATACTAACTATTTGCTTTAGTTTTTGCTATTTGTGTTGTGATTTTTTAGTAGCTTGTTTCGTGATGTTCAAAGATCTGTATATCTGAATTTTTCTTTGTTATGATAATGTGCTTTAAAAAACAATGTTATAAAGACAATGACCTAGTGACCAACTAAAGCAAACACTATTCAAAAAATGGTAACCTTCAAATGAAATTCACTAAAACTATGAAAATAAACCTCTGTTAATTCTCAGTGTGAACTTCTGTGTGACAAATAAAGTCAAACTGGGGTGCGTTTCCCAAAAGCATCATTAGCCAACTATGGTCACAACTTCTGTTGAACTCTGTTGGTAACGACTGAACTTGTGACCAAAGTTGGTTTTGGGAAACGCAGCCCTGGTTAGTAATGTGTGAAGCTGGTAATGCTGTGTGTGGAGCTGTTTAATCCTCCTCTGCTTTTATTTCAGTTGATTTCATCTGAGGCTGTGACTGGAAGTCAGTTGTAGTAATTATAACTCATTTGTAATATTATTTCTTAAATGGGAATTCTTGCTTTGATTAAATCTATATCTTTTTGTTTAGATCAAAACTAAAATTTAAATTCATTGACTTTCTTCAACAAGAAAAATATACTTTCGTGCCAGATTTTATAAAATAGTTTTCATAGAAATATTGTTTAGTGCAAGTCATTTATTTTTCTTTGGCTCAAGTTATAAAATATCGATGTGAACCATTAAATGTGAACCTGGACAAATCTGTTTTACATTCAGCACTTGTTTTTTCACAGTCTTGACTGCAAATGTTTGTGATTTGTTTGCATATTATTTTATTTGTTATGTACTATAGATTCTGACAATTCAAACAAAAATCAGGCTCCTGTATTCATGAAATCAATTACTGTCTTTGGTCAAAAATGCAAGTAAATTAAAATGTTATTTGTGTGCTATACTTTTCATATTTTTAGTAGCTATATACAGCAAAACTACAGCGCTTCCATTAGACTATTTTTTATGAAGCTGTCAACACTGTAAACTCTGACGACATGCAATCAGTTGATGAACACCCATTCATATGTAGACTATTGTTATTAAATTATATATATATAACATTTTTATTTAATTTACAAGTTTTGTGTTTTTCCTGTTTTATTCGTTCAATATTAAGAAATAGGTTTTCAAAAATTGTTTTTCAAGAAAGAATTCAACGCCCCAAAATGTAGTTTGTCTATGTAACAATATGAGGTAACTGTCGCTGTGATATTAAAGACAAACACTAAAGTGCTGGTGTTGAAAAAAAGGCTCCAGCAAAGTATTGCAATTAATAAGAAGCAAATTAAATGATTATTTATTAATTTTTACATGTATTTTAAAATGGTTTGAACTGAGGGCGAGAGGGCAGCGAACAAAACCACTTCTACAAAAAACTTTTTTTTTTTTTTTACTTTTTACTCCAAACCTTGTAGTTACTGATATGTGATGAGACTCACCATAGTGTCTCCAGTTTACAGTGTGGATCCTCCAGTAGAGCAGACAACAGCTTCACTCCTGAGTCTCCTGGTTTATTATAGCTCAGACTCAGTTGTCTCAGGTGTGAGGGGTTTGATCTCAGAGCTGAAATCAGAGCAGCACAGCCTTCCTCTCCAATACTGCAGTTAATCAGCCTGTAGAGAGTGAAGAACATGAATGATCTCTGAGATTGTGTTTAATCTTTAGGGTGAGAGTGTGTTTGTTTGTGTGTTTGTATGAGCACTACTTTTCCTATACACCAGGATTGGCACTATGGAGATTTCAACTTGACAGAACAAGCACAAGCTAAGAAACTAATTGAAATGCACTTTACCACATGATTCCTGACACTGAACTAGTTCATCATTTTCGTTCATCAAACCATTTGTAGTACTATATAGACAATAATATTAAAATATGAATAGTAACATTATAGTATAACATATTACTCTGGTGTTTTTGAGATTGTGAGGTGGTTGAGAGGGCAGGGAAATTTGTAAAATAGACATCACTCTATTAAAGTAGCATTTATGAATGCTGTTTCCTCTTAAATAAGTACTCTTCAAACAGATTAAAATATTCAAGTCTTGGTGCCACTGAGTATTTGTAGATCTGTTATTCATGAAATTGATAAATATTTGTCAATTTGTATTTTTGTAATTATTTATCTATACGTTTTATTTTGGATTATGTTATATCATATTATATTTGGACTCGTGTGGTAGTTTACAATGGGGCTAAAGATGCACAGACACATTTAAAATTATTACAGACTTATGTAGCAAATGAGAATCATTAAAATTACAGGCTTATATTTTGAAACAAAGGTCTTGTTTATGTTTTCAGCTTTAACTGGAGCGTTTAAAAAAGATGGTATTTGGTGTTAAAAAAAAGAAATAATCACCATATTTTTAATGCAACATCATATTTAGAAATATGATATCACTCACAAGATCTATATTTCTATATTTTCCCTTTGGAAGTTGCATTTAATATTCATTTGTCTGATAACTCTGAGGAGACACGTGTCTTTGGCCCGATTGTACTCTAATACTGGTGTGCAGTAATGAAAGAAGCACTTCTAGATTCTAGCAGTCACTGTAGCTGTGATATTAAAGACAAACACTAAAGGCTTCATCAAAATATTGCAATTAATAAGATGTCAATTTAATTACTTTTATTTATTAATTATTTATACATTTATTTTAAAAGGGTTTGAACTGAGGGTGAAAGGGCAGCAAACAAAACCACTGCTACAGAAAACACATCTGAGTTTTTACTTTTTACTCCAAACCTTATAGTTACTGAGATGTGATGAGACTCACAGTAGCTTAACCGGAATTTTGGATTTGTTATAATTGCACATCAACAAAAATGTAATACCTCCAACAAAGGAAAATGCTTGCTGTGGAAAGATATACCAAACTGAATTTTGATTTTTCAAATACTGATTTAGCCAATTTATTTTAAAAGCATAATTTAAAGAATTGAAATCTATAAAATTTAGGCCACCTTTGTTATAGCCTATGGATTTAGTATAACAGACTTTTTCAATAAGACTTTTTTTTGTTTTTTTAATAAACAAATTGAGAAATTGCATTGCAATTAAAAACAAATAAGGAGATACAGGGCATCCCTGCCTAACCCCACAGTTTAAAAAAAAACCTTGGAGAGGTACCACAGCTTTATTTAATTGAGCTATTTGCATTTTTATACGGCATTTTAACCATATTACAAAATATATCACCAAAACCAATTTCTTTAAGGGCCTGAAATAAAAAACCATGTTCTAAAGTGTCAAAGGCTTTATAATAATCCAAGAAAAAGATGAAACTGTCTTCATTAATTATGTCAGAATAATCCAAAATGTCTAATGTTAATCTTATATTATTCGATATGTGTCTATTTTGCATAAAGCCCGATTGCGTTTCATCAATGACAGAATGTAATATACCTTTTAATCTTTTAGCTAATACTATAGCAATTATTTTGTAATCATTGTTTAACAACGTTATAGGACGGTAATTATCTAATAAATTTGGATTTTTATTTGGCTCGGGAATTAAAGTAATCAAACCTTGGCATAAAGTGGGTGGAAGAAAAGATTTATTTACACTTTCCTTTTAAACATTTAACAAGAAGGGAGCTATTTTTTTTATTAAACATATGATAAAATTCTGATGTGAGGCCATCTGTGCCGGGTGATTTGTTTAATTTTAATGATTTAATTGTTCCTCCACTTCTTTTAAAGTAATTGGAGCCTCACAAAAGGCTTGATCCGCATTACTCAATTTATTTATGTCTGATAAAGATTCAAAAAAATCGAGAGCATGTTGTTTGTGAAAATTAGATGTATACAAATCATTATAAAATTTGGCACAAAAATTAGCGATAACTTTCTGGTCTTCACAGAGTGTTTCATCAATTATAAGCTTTTCAATCAATTGTTGCTTTTCCAATCTAAAAAAATAAGAATTTTGTTCACCTTCTTCCAACCGTTTTTTCCGTGATCTAACAAAAGCTCCCTCAGCTATTTGTTTATAATACTCATCTAACATATTTTGATAATGGGTAAGTTCAACCTTTTCAGCATCAGATAAAACAGACTTAGACAAAAGATCTGAAACTTTATAAATTATAAAATTTTCATCATTTCTTTTCTTTTTCGCCAATTTACTACTAAATGTTCGTAAAAATTTACCAATTTCATATTTTGCTAACTCCCAATTACTACCAAAATTATTTTCTTTATTTGCTTTTTCCCAATAACTGCAAATTATAACATTGTTTTTTTCCTTTACTTCTTTATAACTAAGCAATGTAACATTTAATTTCCAATAGGAAGTAGTTCTTTGCAAATTAGCAGCATTTGAAAAGGGAATAAATAAAGAGATGCATTTGTGATCAGAAAGTGGTGATGGAATAATGTCAGATCTAGTATTATTTAAATCTCTAGAGATAAGCCACAAATCGATTCGAGACTGTTTTGAAAGAGAATTATTGCACCATGTAAAACATTTTTGAGAAGGATGAGTCTCTCTCCAACTGTCAACTAAAGAAAATCGTTCCATGAACGTCTTTAAATAAAGATTTGAATTATCTGCTGCTTTTGGAGGACATCTGTCTAAGATTCCATCCAAAGCAACATTAAAGTCGCCTCCAAAAATTAAAAATGAATTTGGGTATTTGGTTAGTAAATTCAAAACGTGTTCTTCCACTTGATCAATAAGTTTTTCGTTGTCTTTGTGTTGATTAAACCCATAAATATGAACAATAATACACATTACATTTGAAGTTTCTATTACAAGGCAAGTATAACGGCCATTTGGGTCACAATTAGAATGTATAATCTTTCCATTAAACTGATTCTTAAGGATATAAAACCCTAGCTGAATTACTTGTTCCATGAGCCATCCATAAATCTAAACCCCATTGAGATCTCCAAAAATTACAATCCTCTTTGGTGGAATGACATTCTTGCAAAAAACAAAAGTCAGTTTTAAATGTTTTAAGATATAAAAATATTGCTTCCCTTTTTGTAAGGTTTCTTAACCCTCTTGTATTAAAAGAAATTAAAGATAGTGACATGAAAGAGAAATCTCTAATATAAAGGCAGATAAAACAGATATTTGCAATAGGTTTAGCAAAAATATACTCAGAATGATGAGAACAGCAAACTCTAAACCAACATAAATGAAGTAGTGCAAATCAAAGTGCACATCTCTACGTTACAGAACAGCAATTCCTCAGAACACAATCAACTTTTCTATAATGCAAGTTCAATTAACAAAGTAATAGCATTATCCAACTGACCTTCAATCCTCCATAGGCAACAATATTACCAAAGAAACAACTTTTTTTTTTTCCTTAAAGCAACAGGCATTACAAAAATAAAATGTTTCAAGTATCAAAATGTCAAAAAAGGTCTAAATAAAAATATGGTGGCATTCATTTGTATTTAGTTTACCTCATAATACCCGTTAAATTCCTTAAGATTAAATTTAGAAACAGAATGAAACTTACAAAAAATAATTTAATTCAAATTTCAATATCCCAAAACACCACCGGCCTCTTAATTAAACAGACTCTTGTTAACCTCCTGTCTCAGTACAAAAAAAAAAAAAAAAACTCTAATTGCTTATCTGGAGTATAATGTTTCATGCTGGAGGGAATATTTCGATTCCTTCAACAAAGGCCCTACCTCCAATAAAGTAGGCACGTTTGTTATCTTTTCTTGCTTTTTCCACTGCTGGCCATAGTTTATTTCTTCTTTCTTTATCCGCAAGAGACAAGTCCTCTGACATTTTCATGTTATTTTCCAGCAGAAATGTAGACTCCTTTGCTGCACGCCACACAGCATCACGGTAGAAACGGGAAACAAACTGCAGAATAATTCCTCTGGTCTTATTCGGCTGTTTGCGACCTAGCCGGTGTACTGTGTCAATGGCATTGGAAAGTTTGTCCTTGTCTTCTGGTAAGAGATGTTGACAAACCTCAATTACCTTTCCACGCACATCCTCTCTTTCTCTTTCTGGAATAGCATACAGTCGTAGATTCCACCGTCGTGAGTAACTTTCCAGCTGTGACAGCCTTCTGTCTTGCTCCATGGTATTCTGCTCCATTTTGCCCAGCGTAGATTTCACCACTCCGTACTTGGCCTTCAGACTGGTAACTTCAGCACTCATAAATCCGACAGCTTCCTTCACATTTGTAATTTGTCTGGTATTTTCAGTGATTATCTCCTTCATGGAAGTAATCGCTCTTATATTTTCACCGATCATATTTTCCAAAGTATCTGACCGAGTGTTTATTAGTTGCGAAAGAGCTCCGATTTGAGAGAGAATGTCAGCAACATCCGAACATTGCGTTTTACGCTGTTGAGACTTGCATGGAGTGTCGGGACGTGCAGGGAATTCCTCCTCACATAACATAAATTCGTCAGAGTCCATGTCTATTTTGGCATAATCATGTAAATTTTCAGTCACTAAACTTGAAGACTCAGAAACTTGCGGCATTGCAGTATTTGCTTCACTAGCCGGATTAGCTTTCACCTGAGACGCACTCCTGTTCTTCCTTTTTTCGGATTTGCCCATTGTGTCACGTTCACTTCAAGGGCAGTTATTGTCTAAATACTCTTCTAGGTTAAACAAAGTAAAAAAGCCGGTTTCAAAACGCACCACAAGCTATTTTTAACTATTCAAGTTTGCGGAGCTCACCCATTCACTTGTTGCAAGAGCGCCATCTTGAACCCCCTCAACGTTACTGTTGTTGATCATTATAGAGTCTGGGAACGTGACGTCAGCAACGCAATGCATGTTGGGAATTTAGGTAACGGAGCTGCGGTAGACACTATTTGTTAATTGCCACAATCGCACTCACGACCGGCATGTACGCCGACTGTCAAATGTTCGATTTTTCAGCTTTCAAGCTTGGACAAATCAACTTGGATCCCAAGTGTCCACAAAACGGCGTCGCATGGCGTGGGTAGCAGATTAATATATGCCCCAGCGTTGTTATGAAACCATAAAGTAAGAAATTAATGCTGTCAAATCAGTTGCTCTCAAGGAATGTCATCCAACGTAAACTTTTCCGTGTAAATATGTTCATGTATTGTGTGTATTTATAAGTATATATTATGTATGTAAACATAATGTAAAACATAAAATCATGTCTTAGGACAACTTTTACTTTTTTGATCCACTTTAAATGTTGACTACTAATATATACATACACTGTAGATATAGATATAACGCGTGTAAAATATACACATGTATATACACATATACTCAATGCTTTACAGCCTTCAGTTATGCCGTGTTTCAGGCAACCCGTTACTCGTGTTTTTCAACCTTCTACCCGTGAAAGTGCACTTGAGCGACAGTCAAACCGTGACTTCCCATCTGTGAACTTGTACTAGATCGATGTAAGTTACTCCCAGTTCAGAGCTCTGATATCACATGCGGTGCGGTGTTTATGCAAGTTGTACACGGTGGAAAAATAGACTTTAGGACAATATAACGTTGCATTCAAATTAATAATAATAATAATAATAAATGCGCTCAGACAGTTTGGTACGACTTGCCTGGAACGCCTGACTCCTGGTTTGATGTCTGATTTACGGGCAGGGGCGCCGCTAAGGGGGGGTAAGTTAGGATAATTCTAAGGGCCCACGCCTTTTAGGGTCCCCCAGAGATCTGCTTTTGTGTGGTAGGGGGGGCCCAACCTCATATTTTGTCATAGGGCCCAAAACTGCGAACGGCGCCCGTTTACGGGCATTAAAATCTGCCTGGAACGCAGCATTAAACATGCATTATCTGTTTTGCATATTGCATACCACGTTGCAGCAATAAACTGAAAAAACACGAACATTTCTGTATCCCTTTATTTGTGTATAACACACTGAGGTATATGTGTACAGTTCACAGTCACATAAGAATCGACAAAATGTAAAAGTTCAGTTCCACTACTATATAGTGCAAATGTAACCCGTTCCTTGGATTTACATGAAAAGGAGGAAAAATATCTACCGGGTCTGAGCTCACCAAATACGTGTAATTAATAATAATTAAAATAACTTGGAGGCTCGGGTTCGGGATCTTCACATTAAACACAAAAAAAAAATATACAAAATAAATTGTGTTCATAAAATGTGTCTGCACTTGATTCAATTTAGATATGATCACTAACTGCTTGAATAAGACACAAACAGAAATTAGTTTAACAGAAAACTTGTATTCAATGTGTTTCTCCTTCTTGCTTTCTCTTTCCTTTTTCAATGCAATGTGCTTGAAAACCTTTTCACATATTCAAAACAAAACAGATCTATATATCTTCAGCTGATTTCAATTCAACCCTTAAACAGTAATGTTGTCAGTCAACAATTAATATTGAAGACAAAGAAAACAAAATTATAATAAAATAAAAGAAATAGTCCAAACAATCAAAACAAATGCAGATGAATACTGAATCCTGAATGAAGTTGGAATGTGTTTGACTCAGTTCAGTCAGTATGCGTGTATGAATGCCTACAGATTCCTCGTTGGAACGAATGATGAAGAAACTTTTCCGTCCTTTAAACGAACGAGCCTTCTGATTGCGCAATCCCTCCTTAACGAAATCCAACGCTCCGCCCCTCCTGGCACGAATCCAAAACGATCACGATGAGTTGAAACAGAGTCCAAAACGATCACGATGAGTTGAAACAGAGTCCAAAACGATCACGATGCGTTGAAACAGTCCGATCTCATCAAGCACGCACACTCTCCTCCGATCACTAATGCAATAAAACAGTTCAGGTATACATTTAAAGTGGGAATTATCGAGGATGGAAAAGATTATGCACAGCCAAAACTCCGCTTGCATTTCTCACCACGAGCTGGCGCAAAAGTGACGTCAGTCAATTACTTCCATTAACTTCAATTTTACAACAGAACAAACAAAAATACATTTGTACATTTGTTTTACATACCTGAACATGCTATGCATTAAGTAAAAACAAAAAATAAAATACATAAAAAATGTGAATAAAGGAATGATTATTCTCAGTTTTATACATTGACAGAAATCTTCCATCAATCCATTAGTGCAATTATTTGAGTGGGTTACATCCTCCCCTGCTCAAAACTCTGATGTCCTCATCAGATACTTAATTAATTGTCTGACCCTTAAGGCTAAACAACAGTTCACTCTGAGTTTAGATACTTAGTTTGATACATGACCCATAAGGCTAAACAATAGTTCACCTTGAGTTTGTTGCACTCTCATTTGTTGCTGCATCATTTCAAGTACTTGACTGAAGTAGTTGGGTTGGGATTCTACATTTACACTTTGTTGCACACATTGGGCTTTCCAACCAACATAATCTTTCAATTTACTTGGGGGTCTCTTTTCTCTTTGGGACCTTCTCAGCCCAACAAAAGAATCACATCTTTCTTCCGCACTTAACTCATCATGCTGTACGGACACATTAACATCTTCCTCCACTAAAGATGAAGCATCTTGCTGAACTTCTGTCTCGTAACACTCTTCAATTTCTCTCTCGTCAGGTTCATCCCTTTGCGAGTCACCTGGGTTCATTTCAACTTCTGGATCATTTGACACATTGAGAATAAAGGAGGAATCAGGGACGTCTTGTGATGCGGTCCCCAACTGAAACTCTGGGGCATAAGGATTTAGAGACACTTGTGGACTCTCAGCTTCCTGAATTTCACCACGACGTTCTTCTTCTTCCGAATTACTTTTACGCACTCTGCGTGGACGTGTCACTGTAGCTGCGGGAACTTCATCATCCTCAGAAGGACTTGCTGGAAGAAACCCACATGGGAGTAAAAGGTCTCTGTGCAGGATACGCTCAGGGCCATCAGCATTCTCAGGCCGGACAACATAAACAGGAATCTCTGCATTTGGCTGCTTGGTTACCACATATACTGTAGATTCCCAGCGATCTGCAATCTTGTGTTTTCTTCGAATGTTGACGTTCTTTACTAAGACACGATCACCGACGTCAACTGAAGCCGCTGTAACTTTCTTGTCCCATCTGTTCTTATTCATCAATTGTCTCTTTTCAGCATTTTGAACGGCCAGTTGATAGGCATACCTCAATCTTCGCTTTAGTTCACTGACGTAATGAGTATGAGTTCTGGAATTGTATCCCTTCGGGTTAATCCCAAAGCAAAGGTCAATTGGAAGACGAGGTTGGCGTCCAAACATTAAAAGAAAAGGAGATTCACCAGTCGCATCATTTCTAGTACAATTGTACGCGTGCACTAGGGGACGGACATATTTTCTCCAATGTTCCTTTTTCTTATCACTCAGGGTCCCCAGTAGATCAAGAAGGGTTCGGTTAAACCTTTCTACCGGGTTTCCCCGTGGGTGATAAGGTGTAGTGCGGGATTTTACCCCAGCTATTGTACACAACTCCCTCACAAGCTCAGACTCAAAGTTAGCTCCCTGATCACTATGTATTCTTTTTGGGAAACCAAAATGACAAATCAAGTTCTCCCACAACACAGAAGCTACAGTCTTGGCTGTTTGGTCCTTGGTAGGAAATGCCCATGAGTACTTTGTGAAAAAGTCTGTGATTACTAAGATGTTACGGGTGTCGCTTGAGTCTGGCTCTAACGAAAGGTAATCGATACACACTAACTCCAAGGGAGCATAAGCTTTGATGTTCACTAGCTCTGCAGCCCTTTGAGCACGGGATTTCCTCTTGATACATCGCTCGCAAGTTCTACACTTTCGCTCAACACATTCTGCCATTTTAGGCCAATAAAATCTAGCTCGCGCAAGCTCCAAAGTTCTTTCGTAACCCATATGCCCAGTTTCGTCATGAACTCCTTCAAGGGCTCTATCTCTGAAACTAGGGGGAACAACCAACTGACCGTATTTTTGTCCATACTGATCAGATACCATACGGTACAGCACACCATCTACTAAACTTAATTTGGGCCTTTCCCTCAGCATTAGAATCACTTCTTTTGAATCATTGAGCCTTTCTGCATGAGTTAAAGTTTCCCCAGATTCCACAAGACTAATTACTCTTCTGATGGCTGCATCCTCTCTTTGTAGCTTGTACCAATCAGCTGGAGTCATACTAGGTAAAGCAGTCTGTCCAGGCAAGTCTTCAGGATCTATTAAATCATCAGGAACTACATTTTCATCACAGAGTAACATCTCCACAGCTGGAGTTGGAATAACTCTGCCTTCCAGCGAGTCTCCCCCATCACACTGCTGTGGAGTATGCATCTCACAAGATACTGACTGTCTCAAACACACAGCTTTAATCTCTTCCTGACCAAACTTCTCAAACTCGATAGCTGCACATTCTGCTTTACTCAACAAACTTGCAATTCGTTCATCTATCTGGATGGTCTCTGCATCATCAATCAGTGTTTCTTGAGGACGTCGAGATAGCCCGTCCGCGTCAACATTAGTTTTTCCCACTCTGTACTTGATATCAAAATCGTACATGGACAGAGCTGCGAGCCACCTATGGCCAGCCGCATCCAATTTAGCCGTCGTAAGCACATACACTAACGGGTTGTTATCGGTTAGCACGGTAAACTTTGTGCCATACAGAAAATCATGAAATTTTTCACACACAGCCCATTTAAGTGCTAAGTATTCTAACTTGTGTACAGGGTAGTTTTTCTCACTCTTCGACAGGCCGCGGCTGGCATAGGCGATCACTCTCGTCTTACCATCTTGAACCTGATATAAAGCGGCGCCTAGGCCATTGACACTGGCGTCAGTGTGAAGAATATAAGGTAATTTCCAATCTGCAAAACCCAAAACGGGCGCAGTTGTAAGCTTCTGAATGATTGTGTCAAATGCAACTTGACACTCCTCGTCCCATTTCCCAGCTAGAGACTGAGATTTACTCTTGACGCGACAAGATGATGATAACTGTCTAGTGGAAAATTCACCTTGTAATAACCCATTAAGAGGCTTAACTATCCGGGAATAGCCCTCAACAAAGCGTCTGTAGTATCCGGCAAAACCTAGGAATCCCCTCAGATCCCTGACAGTCTTTGGAATGGGCCATTCCTTTATGGCCGAAATCTTGTCTGGATCGGGGTGGATACCTAGAGCCGAAATAACATGTCCTAGATATTTGACGGAACTTTGAAAAAATCTGCACTTAGAAGGTGCCAACTTTAGTCCAAAGGCGGAAATCCGTTTGAGAACCTTCATGAGCCTTTCCTCATGCTGTTCAAGCGAGTCAGAAAAAATGATTAAGTCGTCTAGAAAAGCTATGACTTCCTGCAAATTCAAACCTGCCATGACTTTCTCCATGGTTCTTTGAAATGTTGCTGGCGAATTTGTCAGGCCTTGAGGTAAACGCCTAAATTGCCAGTTTCCAAACGGAGTAGTAAATGCTGTTTTGGGACGGTCACTTTCTTCTACCTCCAACTGATAGTATCCACTTTTTAAATCTAGGACCGAAAACCACTTAGAGCCTGACAACAAAGTAAAGGTCTCCTCGATCCTTGGGAGAGGATATGCATCTCTCTTTGTCAGTTTATTAAGTTTACGATAATCAACTACCATTCTCAAATCTCCATTTTTCTTCCTCACCAGTACAACTGGGGAAGCGTACGGACTGCTAGATTCTTCAATAATCTCACTAGCGAGTAAATCTATGAGATGTTTCCTCAAATCTTCAAAATCTGCAGGCGAGACCCGACGGGTACGCTCTTTGAAAGGAATGTGGTCAACCAGCTCTATTCTATGTGCTACACCTGACACATGTCCTACATCAAGATCATGTTTAGCGAATGCACTTGACGCTTCCCTGTTTATTCTTTCAATGATGTGAGCTTTGAATTCCTCAGAAATAGGAGAGTCACTAAAGTCCAGAGTCACAGGATCCTCTGTTCTAACCGAAAGATTCGCCATCAGGGATGTGGTGGCTTGTGAAGTGGCAGTATCATCAAAAAGCGGCACAGACTTAATCCAGTCCACCACTGAACACTCAGCAAGCACTCCCTTTGGCTGTAAAGTCACACTGTGATCTGAAACATTACGGATGACTACCTTGACTTTATTCCGAGCACAGATCTCTGCTTGTATCAATTTACACTCCACAACTAAACCACCGGGAATGTGGTGCATCAAGGGCTCATCAATAATCATCGTCTTGTTCATACCACAATCTTTCACTCGATACACGCCGGTCACCTCACACTTTTCCCCTTTGCTGATCGTTACAGACTTCTTGCCCGACAGTCTAACGGGGGTAGTGTGCTGTGCCCTTTTACAGGGTGTCACCGTACTGTCACACATGCGATATGCAGCTATCCAATTAGCACTGATAGGCATCTGCCGTAGATACTCATTTCCCTGCACTAACCTACAATCCTGGACAAGATGGCGAAGTATATTTGTACCCACTAGCAAAGGCAACCGAGCATTGTAGGCCTGATCAGGGCAGACCAACGCTAATGCAGTGACGACCGCATCCGTTCCGCAAGCAGGCTTGGGAAACTGTACATCTATTTCAATGTACCCAATGTAGGGAACTATTTGCCCTGCAGCTCCCTCAACCCGAAGTAAGTCTCTCATAGGAGTAATACCCCTATGCTGCAAGTACTGCTTGTAGAAAGATTCGGCTACACAAGTTACCTGAGATCCCGTATCAATTAAACAGTGACACTCGATTCCATCTAACCAAGCTTTACTTTCCCAAGGTTCCCCAATTAGACCATTAGGAACCTGGTTACTTTTTTCTATGGAACTTTTCGCAAATCCAGCTTCTGTTCGTTCCACAACAGAAGCTACTCCAAGTTTAAATGCGCAGTGGGTGGGGTCACTTTTGTGGGAGAACTCTTTTGCTCATGTCTCTGAACTAACTTTTGCTGCACCAATGCTGCATTCACAGGGTTAGTGCAATGCTGCAAATAATGAGAATCCTCACCACAGCGGTAGCAAAACACACCAATAGCGGGTGACTTTGGTTGAGTTTGAGGCACAGGGCATGCTAGCTTTCCCTCTTTGCCTCTTTTCTTCTTAGATCCACTGGCCTGGAATTGATCATACACATGTTTATTCACTGAGGCTGGCTTCTGCGCTTTAGCTTTAACTACCTCAGCTTCAAGCTCTTTTATGCGTCTGGTCAACGCCATACTGTCTTGCACCTCCTCAGGGGTTGCTGTGCATCCCTGATCAACGGTAACATGCACTTGGCTTTGCGCTCTCGCCGGAGGCGTACACAAATGAAGATTCATACGTTTCTCTTTAAGCTGTTTTTCATGTTCGTAAGACCTCAGTTTGAAAAGCAAGCTAGAATAACTCAATTCAGATTGTGACGAGTCTGTTAGAAAGTCTTTAAGGTGCAACTGCGTTATCAGAACTTCATCCCAGCACCCTCTGACGAACTGTTTGAGAAGTAGAGTGTCAGAACGCTTACTAACCACTCCCTTCTTTTCAACAACTTCCTGCATCAAAGAATGAAGTCGTCTCAAATAATCGGAAGGTTTCTCGCCCCTGTTCTGGTGCGTCTCTATAAACTGAATGTACAGCTCGTCTCCACCAGTAACACTACCATAAGCTTTTTCAAGCTCCATCATGTACACCTCTGGTGGTGCATTTGTACCTGCACCAAGGGCAACATTAAGAGCAGGGGGGAGGAGGCTATCCAAAACATGCCTTCTTTTATGCCTCTCTGTCAAAGAAGTGTCTGAGAGTAATTGCCTCACATACAACTGCCACGTAGTGAAATTGACTTCCCCATTAGGCTTAGGGCAATGTCCAGAAAACATTCTCAACTTTGGGGGTGAGGGGACATGTCCGTGATATTCTGGGTCATGCTTCACCACGTGTTCCACCACCAAACGCTGCACTTCTTGTGGTATAGTAAGAGTGACTGGAGTTTCATGAATCATCGTCCTTTCCATAGGGGGTACATCTTCACGGATTTTAAACGACACTTTTGATGCTGAATTTGCAGCTGCAGTCTGCTTCTCTTGAGGCTTTGCATCACGAACTGTTCGTGTAGCAGGGGTTGAAGTGAAAGGGCCCCTGTCAACGTCGTCAGCCTTGTGTGCAAGTTTCGTCACCACCTGCTGGCTTAGATCATTTACATTTACACAGTGTAGTTGGGCCAAACTTTCGATTTGCGCCAACAGCTGATCAGCCATATCATCCAAGGTTTGAACTGAATCTCTCTTTCTTGGTGTTGGAGTGCTAGAGTGATGTTGCGCATCTTTCATCTGTATACCATCTACTGGTATAACACCCCATACATTTTGGCCAACAGCATTCAAATAGTCTTCTTCAGCAATTAATGGGGTGGTAACTTCCTGAAATTCACAAAGAAGCTCCCCTGAGGATTTGTCACCTAACCACTCTACTTTCGTGACCTCATCAAGATAGTCAAAGAATCTCTTCACTTCTGTGAGAGTAGTGTTTGGATCAACCTTTGTAAGTATTATGGACCTTTCAGGATCAAAATTAAGTTTCTTGCACAGATCCATTGAAAAAATAAAATAAAATAAAAAATGTGTTTACTAATAAAAAAAAATTATTCAAAGCAGTTAGGATCGAAATTTATCACAAGTGCAGCCCCACGTTGGGCGCCAAATTTTTCTCTCTCTATTCTGTAACCCGTTCCTTGGATTTACATGAAAAGGAGGAAAAATATCTACCGGGTCTGAGCTCACCAAATACGTGTAATTAATAATAATTAAAATAACTTGGAGGCTCGGGTTCGGGATCTTCACATTAAACACAAAAAAAAAATATACAAAATAAATTGTGTTCATAAAATGTGTCTGCACTTGATTCAATTTAGATATGATCACTAACTGCTTGAATAAGACACAAACAGAAATTAGTTTAACAGAAAACTTGTATTCAATGTGTTTCTCCTTCTTGCTTTCTCTTTCCTTTTTCAATGCAATGTGCTTGAAAACCTTTTCACATATTCAAAACAAAACAGATCTATATATCTTCAGCTGATTTCAATTCAACCCTTAAACAGTAATGTTGTCAGTCAACAATTAATATTGAAGACAAAGAAAACAAAATTATAATAAAATAAAAGAAATAGTCCAAACAATCAAAACAAATGCAGATGAATACTGAATCCTGAATGAAGTTGGAATGTGTTTGACTCAGTTCAGTCAGTATGCGTGTATGAATGCCTACAGATTCCTCGTTGGAACGAATGATGAAGAAACTTTTCCGTCCTTTAAACGAACGAGCCTTCTGATTGCGCAATCCCTCCTTAACGAAATCCAACGCTCCGCCCCTCCTGGCACGAATCCAAAACGATCACGATGAGTTGAAACAGAGTCCAAAACGATCACGATGAGTTGAAACAGAGTCCAAAACGATCACGATGCGTTGAAACAGTCCGATCTCATCAAGCACGCACACTCTCCTCCGATCACTAATGCAATAAAACAGTTCAGGTATACATTTAAAGTGGGAATTATCGAGGATGGAAAAGATTATGCACAGCCAAAACTCCGCTTGCATTTCTCACCACGAGCTGGCGCAAAAGTGACGTCAGTCAATTACTTCCATTAACTTCAATTTTACAACAGAACAAACAAAAATACATTTGTACATTTGTTTTACATACCTGAACATGCTATGCATTAAGTAAAAACAAAAAATAAAATACATAAAAAATGTGAATAAAGGAATGATTATTCTCAGTTTTATACATTGACAGAAATCTTCCATCAATCCATTAGTGCAATTATTTGAGTGGGTTACACAAACACAACTGGTGTAAGATTTAACAGTGCTGTACACTTCAAGTATCAAGAACAGAGGTAACAATGCAGTAGGTAAAAAGGCAAATAACACCACAAACAAGGAAGGAAAACACCATCTGGGAATGTTAAGTGCAGGATCTCATTTTGATCGTCCACCACTCTTTATGCTTGTACAGATCGAGCCGTTGATTATTTTTAGTTTTCCTAATACCTCAGCTTTGACACTTCATTAAGCTTTTGTCGGTATAGAAGATTTTGCTTTTCCTTGGATCGGTGCATTGTTTTTTCTTTTTAATATTACTATCTTGTAATACTGACGGCTGACGACGTTACCTAAAACATGGCGGCGACTACCCATAATTCAATGCACAGTGACGTAGTTTGCCAAGCTCTATAAGGTTGAAGACTACAACCAAAGAACTTATACAAGCACAGTAGGTTAACATAATCTTTAATATAAAACAATGTAAAAAAAATGTGGTCATATATATTTTTATTCTGAAAGTCATCTTAAAATGTCACAGGTGTAAAATTTATTTATTATGGAAATATTGCCGATATGTGTACATTTTATTTTTGTTTAAATTTTGGCTGTTAATGCACATCTAAATATGCTGGCCTAAATTTGTCATTTTTTTTTACTTATAAATATTACTAATTGTTATTTTAAATATTACATAGATAAAAAAAAAAAAAATATATATATATATATATATATATATATATATATTTTTTTTTTTTTTTTACTTGTGTAGGTCTTGTTAACTGTAAATCTGTCAGTCCAGAAGTGAGGGAAGAATACAGAGTGGAGTTTGAGCTCAAGGTGCTCTTGCTGTGGATACATCTTCAAAAACACCTTTGGATACAGAGACAATGGAAAGAAGGGGATCTTCACAGCATTCTATTCAGACAAAGAGATGCTGGCTTCTGTTCAATGGACTGCTGCTACAAAACGAATAAATGTTTTTGTTTACTTGAATTTAAAACAAAACAAAATTTTTTTGTGTGTGTGTTAATTCTGTGGTGTTTTATTAACTAGTTTTCTGGATCGAGCAAAACATTGTTTTCAGGGTAATATATTACAACAGGTTTTTGTTTGTTTAAATTAGTGTATTAACTAATGTTAACTATGATATGATATAGTAGACACAATTTTCTATGAAATACATAGACCTACACTTTATTGGCTGAATAATATTTACCTTTTGAATGTTGAGCGTTATTAACTGTTGAATAATTGCTGAAGCGGGACAAAATGCCAGATTTCCAACACGTTGAACTGAGCAATGCCACTGTACCATTTTAATAGGCTACTTTTAACCGCGTATAGCTCAGTAATTTCAGTTTTATGTATTTTCTGAGAGGGGGAGAGATTTTTGTTGGGAAAGTCGGAGGAGAGACGCACACTTCGATTAGAAACACATGCAGCATCTTAATTGTTAAGAAAAAGGTATTCTAATAAATGTCTCGAATATTTTATGTTCAATGCTTCTCTTTCTTTTTGGAATTATTAGACATTTCTTTCAAACGCCTAGGTCTGTTTAATTTCCTTAATTAAAAAAAAAATTCTAGCACTATTTTTAAACGTTTTTTCAAGCAATAATATATAAATGATCTCATGTAAATGCTTGTTTAAAACCAGGGATTAAAAACTAATTCCAAGTAAAAACGGTATTTTTCTTTACATTCCCAGAGAGCGAAACAAACGAAATTAAACATTACTTAATAAATTCAAGGCACTATAATTTCTTTATTCATTTGATGCAACTATTATAGCTATACAATTAATAGGGGCTATATATAAAATAATTACACTGTAGATCAAATAATTCTCATATAAAGGAAAGACAAAATAAAACAAACTGTATTCAATCTGTATTTTTCTTGTAATCAAGAACATCTCTTTTGACAAAATGACCTGATTAATGCCGAATGATGTTTGACAGTGAACACATCTCCACCGCAGCCGCGTCAGTCCAAATATTAAACATGCGGGTCAGGAAGCGGGTCGGGTACAATATTTTCTCTCTTTTTTTGCGGTCCGAGTTGCGGGCGGGTTAGTTGAAAACGTCGGTCAGGTTCGGGTTGTTTATACATTGACTCGCACATCACTAATAGTCATTAAAGAAGGAACTCTTACCCCTCAAAATATCATTAAATGCATTTTTTTTTGACATCTGACAAGATTTGTACTGGTATTTCAAGTATTTTACATATTGTATTGTAACTTTAGGATTAAAATGACATAGAGACATATTTTTTAAATGACACATAAAATGATATTTTTGCTTCCACTTAGCAATAAATATGACCTGAATAAAATGGCTTCATTTTAATATGTTGTATATACACTCACTGAAAATAATACTTAAAGATATTATGCTTTTAATCCATTAAATTTGTTAAAACGCTCTAAAGTTATGCAATTTAAAACTTTAACTTTTAACACTGCTCAGTGTCTATATGTGTCCACTCAGAGTGTTAAATTAACACTGGGGATTTTGCTGTGTACGTATTGGACCTGATTCATCTTCGTCATCGCGCTGCAGCCTGCAGGACCTCTTGATCTTTTCCTGAAACAGTCAGAAGAAAACCTCAGTGCTTCATGAGGCTTCATTTCTCTATCCATATAAAGCATATTACATCTACATACATACCCGAGAACTGCTTATATGTATATATTTGTATGTCTGACCTGTTTTCTGTTGTTTGTGTAATTGTGTAATTGTTGAGTCAGAGGAGGAGGTGAAGTTGAGCGCTACTGTGGGCGACTCTTATTGTGAAGTTTGTCTCTCAGTAGACCAGACAAGTGAGTGTGCAGCAGTAGTGCCATGAACGAGTCAAAACCCTTTATCAAACGTCTATATTGTGGATACCTGTATATTTTGTTTGTTTATTTTCGTACAGTCTTTTTTTTTTTCACTTTGTAAATACTACACACCTGTGGATCACCTGAACCTCACTGTAAATAAACATCATCTTGCACCAGAGTGCACTTTACAGTCAAGACATCCTCTACATTTCTGTGAGTGCAGTTAGATATAATAGAAGTCCCACTGTGAAATCACTGTGTAAGTAATGCAATTATTAGCTTGAAATATACTGTAATTTCACACTAAAAATGTTATGGTACAGTTAGTATGTCCAATATACTTAAATATACAAAAAATGTTCATGTGAGACTGAAAAAAAAAAAATCTAGGCTGAATGAAAATAAAGAACAAAACTCCTTCAGATATGAGTCTTGTTCAGGACGTGTTGTTTTGATTCACTTGTTCGGAGCTTGTAGAGTTTCCACTGTCAAATACTGTACAATAAAGAGAAAGATTAAATACACTAAGATCTGCTTTAATAGAAGATAATTAATGAAAGCATTGACTCAATAACTTACAGTAGTTTCTTCAGTTTACAGTGTGGGTCCTTCTGTAGAGCAGAGCGCAGTTTCTGTCCTGTCTCTACTGGTATATTCAATCTCAGATCCAGTAGTCTCAGGTGTGAGGAGTTTGATCTCAGAGCTGAAATCAGAGCAGCACAGCCTTCCTCTCCAATACTGCATTTCCACAGCCTGCAGAGAGTGAAGAACATGAATGATCTCTGAGATTGTGTTTAATCTTTAGGGTGAGAGTGTGTTTGTGTGTTTGTATGAGCACTACTTTTTCTATACACCAGGATTGGCACTATGGAGATTTCAACTTGCCAGAACAAGCACAAGCTAAGAAACTAATTGAAATGCACTTTACCACATGATTCCTGATACTAGTTCATCATTTTTGTTCTTCAAACCATTTGAAGCAGGGCTTGACATTAAGCTTTGACATGTGCTTGTAAATTAGACATTCACTTGTCCGAATGAAAAATGTACTTGTCCGGGGCAAAAAAAAAAAAAAAAAAAAAAAAAAGGCTTTTTTTGCAGTAAATTAATCCATTCTAAAGCAATAGTCTCATCACTACTCTATAGGCTTTCTTTAATCTGAATATTTGTGATATTTACTTTAAACTGATTTCTAGGACACTTTTTAAATTTATTTTCGTAACCTTACTGACTGTATGTGTCACCATTCACATCAAATTCTTAAATTTTATCAGTACATCAAATTAGAATAATTAAGACTCTGTATGGTTACACAAATTAAATTAGTATCAACAAACTCCATCTTTCCATAGCACAGGAAAGACGAGCATGCAATGAAATAGACATTTAACTGTATTTACTTAGACTGTTTCATGAAGGTAAGAGGTTCCAAAAAAATGCATTTACACAGTAAAATTGCAAATACATAAATAATGTAATAAGATTAATGTTATACTTTTTTTAAAACATAAATCTAAAATATTGGAAAAATGCAATACCTTTAAATATAAAACCGAACCACCAATAGGTGGCAGTAGTCACTGTCTTAATGAGCGAGTCACGGATTCAACCATAGATGGATTCAACCAGTTCGTTCACTGACTCACTCGATGAGTAGTATGAAACTGCAGACTCGGAGCCTGCTGCATCTACAGTCCCGCACCCAGAGTCCCGCATTCTCAGACCCCTCGTTTTTCGAGACAGCACCACCTTTCAAATTGGATCGGATAAACACATGGATAAACACGTGAAGAACCGAAACACGGTGAGTATCGTCAATTTTATTCAATGATTTCTTTTTTAATCCAACTACTTTATAGCTCATCGATACACCAACATATGAACAGTCTATTTAATATTTGTAATGATAGTTTGTAACAAAATTTGAGCCGTTAATGTATGTTTTTTCGCCTTTTTTCCCCGAAAATATTTTGATAGCTAACGTTAGCCTTTAACCTTGGACTTTTTGTAGACAAGCCATTGTAAAAAAATTGATTAAAATTAGTTGACATTAAAGTAGACCAATTAAATACATTAAGTGTGTTAATATCAAAGAATGTCATCGTTAATTATTTTTTACCTTTTTTTAATTATCGGAACTTTTCTCCTAAAACTATAAATTGAATTAATTAATGCCAGAGTAATTATTTTACTTTATATAATTTATATAGACTACTTAAATTAGTTCTTAAAACGTAAGTATTAAAATGGATCAATATTAATTTTACTGTTTTCTTTTTCCTGAGGTAGGCCGGCACATGTTTGTCAATTGGATTGTTTCTATTATTGCCATATATGAAATGTTTTATACATTAATTAATGTATTTATTTATATGGACAGGCCATCATTCATGGCCTATGTGAGCTGCAGGCATTATCCTGGCAGGAGGCTGAGGAGGTGTTCCTTCGTGGCCCTACTTATCACCCTAGGTATGCTTGTAATTTGCATTTGCAAAAAAAAAAATTATTATTACACAATATTTTTGACAATGGCATTCATCTTTTCTTTTAGTGAAGTTGAGGAATTTGACCGGGTGATTGCAAAAAGAATGAGAAAAGAAGCAACATTTGCCTCCCAGAAAGTAATTATTTTACCTTATGCATTTACATTACATTTTATATTTATTCATTTAGCAGACGTTTTTATCCAAAGCAACTTATAAATGAGGAGTTTTTTTTTTTTTTTTTTAATGCAATTGAAGACGAAAATAAAGTCACTAACACGATTCTTTCTTCCTTTTTTCTTTGCTTTGTCCTGTTTACAGCAAGATGACAGTGATTAAGGTGATCGTTAAATAAAATACAGAATTGTTCATTATTGGTGTTTTGTCTATTATTTGATTTTTGGTTCACATTCAAAATATCAAAAAACAGGTTTTGTAATGTTAGCATGGTATAATGTTAATTAGACCATTATATGTTGAGCTGAAAGAAAAAAAATGGAATTTGAAACATTGTACAAAAACAAAATAAAACATTGTAGCAATATAATGTCACATAATAATTTTCAGATGATAGTTCAATTTGTATTTGTATCGGTTGCATCAGTAATTTCCTTTCAATTACACCCACGCTCAAAAAATAAATACTGGGTAATTAGTTAGTTTGAGAACACAATGATTTTTTTTTTTTTTTTTGGCACATGCATTAAGCAGGGAACGCAAATATATATTTGGATAACTTTAAATAAAAAGAGACCGTAATATTGCATTCTAATGTTTTCAATGGCATTTGGATAAGGGTGTTATACGATCTTCCGAACAGCAGGAGGCGCTGTCTCGAAAAACGAGGGGTCTGAGAATGCGGGACTCTGGGTGCGGGACTGTCGATGCAGCAGGCTCCGAGTCTGCAGCTTGATAATGTTGCACTCGATTCATTAAATGCTAAATCATTCAGTTCTGAAACACCGCTGTGTTGCTCGGAGATTCATGGAGGTTCTGCTGTTACTTTGCTTAGAACTATTTTCGTTAGCAAAAACAGTTAATGATGTGTCTAAAATGTAAGTCAGTTAATATTAACTACTAGTTTATTGAACCACTGTTGTATAAAATCAATGTCACGTTTGCAATCGCAATGGTGCTTTTCTACCGCAGTAGGTTTGTTCATGCTTGTTTCTTTGTGTATGCTGTTGCGCCTATTAGTTTTGATTTTCCGTGAGTCAGATAGCCTGCACGAGCTTGATACTTGATACTGCTCGTTTTCAGTCATCTAAAGTAATAAAATCTGAATTATGCTCACCAAAGTTTTGTTGCTGCGCTAGTTACTGTTTGTAATTGATGTTTAAATTGGGTTACTTGTCCGGTCGTGCAAGTAAAATCCTCTTTCACTTGCCCTTTCACAAAATCCACTTGTCCCGGACAAGCCTTAATGTCGAGCCCTGTGAAGTATTATATAGACAATAATATTAAAATATTAAGAGTAACATTATAGCAGAGATGTTCACAAGTCTTTAACCTGAAGTCTGAGTCGTATCTTAAGTCTTTGGTCACGAGTCAGAGTCGAGTCTCGAGTCATTTAATGGCTTGCTAAAAAAATCCATTTAAAATCCTCATGTATTGAAATCTTCCTATTTATGAAGCTGTTAGACAAAATTTATAGACCTTTTTCCTGAGTAAACGATGAGCGCCGCCATTACGAATTCTAACGTCAGATTGAATGCTTTTTTGTTCCGGTTTCCATAGGAACCCATTCAAATAGCGTCCATCTGTTTTTAATGTAGCTAACGTCCGCTGCTTCGTGTCACCTACACACTCATGAAAGTGAGGCACTGACAAATGACGGTCATTGAGACATTGCCAAGTGATGGCGCTATGGAGCCATGTGCTTTTTAAAAACATTTTAATAGGTTTAACATTAGTTTATTAGCTCGGAATATACCCTAATTTGACTAGAAACAATGCAGACCGGAAATGCAAACCATTCTTTCAGTTAAGAGTCTGACTTACTTCCGTGTTCAGGAAAAAGGTCTATAGACAAAATGTGTGATCTGTGATCTGCTTCTTTTAATTTTGATCTTGCTTTTTTTAAGAGGTGTTGAGTTGTAAGGTTAATGTACATCCAGCCTGTTACTTATATGTTTTAATCCATTACTATGTTCAAAACAGTTTTTCTGTAATCAAATTCCAAAAAGAGCATAACATTTTTATATATTTTCATACCGCGTGATGGATATTGCTTTAAAATGAAAAGAAAATGCAGCAACAGGTAAGACTTTAAAACTGCACAACATTTTTCATAGGACTATGAGTTTTGTACTTGAGCGTCAGTCCTCGGATATCAGTTAAAATAGCATCGCGCCACAGACTTAATGCCATCAATTCTAAGCAAAACTGCGTCACTCAAATTTTTGAATTAATCTAGATTAAAATGGCTAATTTGAATTCTGCTGAAGGCATTCAGAATATGTGTGCTCCCCAAATAATGACTAAAAGTAAGTCTTCGAGAACGGGCCAGGTGGCGCATTAGATCAGGCGCTCATCTTCTGTTTCCAAAATGCATCACAAACTGCTTGACAATTACATTTACAACATAAGTACCTATACAAACTTGTGTAACCAAGTACTTCTGCGCAAAAGGCTGCACGACGTGCACCAGTAAAAAGGGTCTAGCAACGCACGCACCTGCCCTGAAGCGGCTTCATAGCTGCATCCATGTTTGCTCGTCTCATTTGATGTGGTCATTTCACAGAAGTTGAAGACTCGTTCTCGCCCCCTACAGTGCAATTCGACCAGGTATACGTCATCCACGCTAAAATATCAAGGTGAAAGTCATCATATCTTACGTAGTTTAGACCCAGCTCCCAACCCAACTTTGAGAACAGATTAACGGCGATATTTTTTTTAACGGCCGATAAGAGTCTCACGTTAACGCAGCACGTTAACACCGATAACGGCCCACCACTAAATACAATACAATACAGTTTTTAAATATACTTCAAAACGTGGTGCATTTCTGCTATACATTACTGCGTCTTAAATAATACTTCTATCACTGATGGAAATTATTTTGTATTACATTAAAATAAAGACAAAGTTAATCAGCATATTCTGCTTACGTTTGTATGTGAAGTTGAAATCAACCCCAACTTTGCTTTAAAATGCATCGCAAAAGCTCCTAACTGAAGATCACATGATCACTAACCAAAATCACTTCCGTGAAGAGACCCTGAAATATTCCCTTCGCCCACAGACTTCTGGAAGGGCCTTTCGTGAAGGGATTAAGCTATGTTTATGTTTGGTGTGACATCATAAGGGTGTCCCTTGTTTTGCCTGTTTAATTTTTTGTGACCTATTTTTAATTTGTTGAATGTGCTGTATTTTCTCACATATTGCATGTTTGTACTTTTATTATTTGTGTTAATTTATTTCTAAACTGCTCTTAGCTGTAAAAATACTCTGCTCTGCACATTTTGTATGTAAGTCTTATCTGACACAGTCTGGCCAATCCAACTTGTACTGTATGTATATTGTCATCAAGCTGTCAGTTTTGCTTGTTAACTTTTACATTAATAACAATTTTTTATTTACTGCAGGGAAGAAGACTCCAGCCCAGCAAGATGATGCCAGCTCATGTCCATCTCAGGAAAGAAAAAAAAAGGATTCATGCTGAACGTCACACGCAGAAACCAGAATTAATGCATCCCGTTTAGGTCTTCTGTATGCACTCGATACATATAGAGCTGTTTTACATAAAATTATTTAAAGAAAAGACACCAAAAGATCAGCTAAATTGATGTTTGTAATATATGAAGATTGATATATATATATTGGTGGCCAAAATTACTTGAACATTAGTATTTTTACCGGCTAAGCTGTTTAATCCTCCTCTGCTTTTATTTCAGTTGATTTCATCTGAGGCTGTGACTGGAAGTCAGTTGTAGTAATTATAAATCATTTGTAATATTATTTCTTAAATGGGAATTCTTGCTTTGATTAAATCTATATCTTTTTGTTTAGATCAAAACTAGAATTTAAATTCATTGACTTTCTTCAACAAGAAAAATATACTTTCGTGCAAGATTTTATAAAATAGTTTTCATAGAAATATTGTTTAGTGCAAGTTATAAAATATCGATGTGAACCATTAAATGTGAACCTGGACAAATCTGTTTTACATTCAGCACTTGTTTTTTCACAGTCTTGACTGCAAATGTTTGTGATTTGTTTTTATATTATTTTATTTGTTATGTACTATAGACTCTGACAATTCAAACAAAAATCAGGCTCCTGTATTCATGAAATCAATTACTATCTTTGGTCAAAAATGCAAGTAAATTAAAATGTTATTTGTGTGCTATACTTTTATATTTTTAGTAGCTATATACAGCAAAACTACAGCGCTTCCATTAGACTATTTTTTATGAAGCTGTCAACACTGTAAACTCTGACGACATGCAATCAGTTGATGAACACCCATTCATATGTAGACTATTGTTATTAAATTATATATATAACGTTTTTATTTTATTAACAAGTTGTGTTTTTCCTGTTTTATTCGTTCAATATTAAGAAATAGGTTTTCAAAAATTGTTTTTCAAGAAAGAATTCAACGCCCCAAAATGTAGTTTGTCTATGTAACAATATGAGGTAACTGTCGCTGTGATATTAAAGACAAACACTAAAGTGCTGGTGTTGAAAAAAAGGATCCAGCAAAGTATTGCAATTAATAAGAAGCCAATTAAATGATTATTTATTAATTTTTACATGTATTTTAAAATGGTTTGAACTGAGGGCGAGAGGCCAGCGAACAAAACCACTTCAACAGAAAACTGTTTTTTTGTTTTTTTTTACTTTTACTTTTTACTCCAAACCTTGTAGTTGCTGATATGTGATGAGACTCACCATAGTGTCTCCAGTTTACAGTGTGGATCCTCCAGTAGAGCAGACAACAGCTTCACTCCTGAGTCTCCTGGTTTATTATAGTTCAGATTCAGTTCTCTCAGGTGTGAGGGGTTTGATCTCAGAGCTGAAATCAGAGCAGCACAGCCTTCCTCTCCAATACTGCAGTTAATCAGCCTGTAGAGAGTGAAGAACATGAATGATCTCTGAGATTGTGTTTAATCTTTAGGGTGAGAGTGTGTTTGTTTGTGTGTTTGTATGAGCACTACTTTTTCTATACACCAGGATTGGCACTATGGAGATTTCAACTTGCCAGAACAAGCACAAGCTAAGAAACTAATTGAAATGCACTTTACCACATGATTCCTGATACTGAACTAGTTCATTATTTTCGTTCATCAAACCATGTGTAGTACTATATAGACAATAATATTAAAATATGAATAGTAACATTATAGTATAACATATTACTCTGGTGTTTTTGAGATTGTGAGGTGGTTGAGAGGGCAGGGAAATTTGGAAAATAGACATCACTCTATTAAAGTAGCATTTATGAATGCTGTTTCCTCTTAAATAAGTACTCTTCAAACAGATTAAAATATTCAAGTCTTGGTGCCACTGAGTATTTGTAGATCTGTTATTCATGAAATTGATAAATATTTGTCAATTTGTATTTTTGTAATTATTTATCTATATGTTTTATTTTGGATTATGTTATATCATATTATATTTGGACTCGTGTGGTAGTTTACAATGGGGCTAAAGATGCACAGACTCATTTAAAATTATTACAGACTTATGTAGCAAATGAGAATCATTAAAATTACAGGCTTATATTTTGAAACAAAGGTCTTGTTTATGTTTTCAGCTTTAACTGGAGCATTTAAAAAAAGATGGTATTTGGTGTTAAAAAAAATAAATAATCACCATATTTTTAATGCAACATCATATTTAGTAATATGATATCACTCACAAGATATAAACAATCTTTTAATTAAGATAGTATAAAGCCATTTTAAGTTATGGGATCTTCAAGCAGTGTAAGAATCTATCACAATCTTTTTATTTTTCTTTAGATGGAAAAATTCCTGTTTGTTTGTTTGTTTGTTTTTTAACCTCTTCAGCTCTGCATCCCCCCTCATCAGAGTTATTGAACAGAATTAATAAATTGTGAAGAAGTGAACTAGACATATATGCCATTTGAAAGCTTATAACCTCAACTTTCTTGTCCATCCCATCACTTTTCCATTTATTTTACATAACATAACATAACATAACATAACATAACATAACATAACAGGTCTGAATTTGCCCCATAAACAATGCCCCCTTTGTGAAGATGACGAAGTAATATTTATATTCATATTCATATCGCTCAAACTGACCAAACATAGATGAGTTATTTATCAAATGAAGCTTGCCTTAACACGTTTATGTTGACTGGTGCTTACGTCATCACGTATTGTGTCATATGTCTGAAAAGCTCCCAATCAGATCTGTCCAAAGAGACACAGATCAAACTCCTAGACCAATCCGATCTCGATTTATGTCTTTCCAAACACGAGGGAGGAGGACACACTGCTCATGAACTGGACACCGGCCCCTAGCGCTCACCGCGATCTTGATCAGAGTTAGGACACTATGGTTTATCAACAAATACTATAATAACTATGAATTATTCCACCCATGTTTTAAAATTTAAGGGGTTTTGTGTAAAATGAGACCATTTTTATCCATTTAGTCCAATGAATGTGGGAATAGGACACTTTTTAATTCAGGGATGCCTTATCTTGCAGAATAGAGACCCCTAGAGGACAAACTGCCCCCCTTCAATTAAATCTCAGTAAAAAAAATAAAAAATACTAATAATAATAATAATAATAATAATAAGATAAATAAAAAATAAGATTTTTTTTGTTTCTGTTTACTGGCAGAAAGTAGAATTAAAAGAAACTTTACAAGCTTTCCTAGACCAAATAGATCTTAAATAATAGCCTTTCAAATAAAAACTTAATTTAAAAAAATAATAAAAAAATTGATCTTTTATCTGTGTTTAATCAAAAAAATTTGGAAAAAAATGCAATCAAAAATAGTAATTATTGCAACCATGTGTTAAAAGAATATGTTAAAAAAATTACTGAATTAATACAAAATATGCCGCAGAGCTGAAGGAGTTAATAAATCCATTTTACAGTTTACTCAGTTAATAAAAGTGAATTATTTGATCAAAGCAGAATATGGTACAATCATTGCTGAAGGGGTTGTTTTAGACAATAATTAACTTAGATATAATGTAAAACATATTACTTTAGTTGAAATATTTATATCAATATTGTAGAACTATTGCCCCATACTGGTGAGTCTTTTACCTCGAGTGTGACATAAAAAGCTGTTCTTTCCACCTCATATATTTCTATATTTTCCCTTTGGAAGTTGCATTCAATATTCATTTGTCTGATAACTCTGAGGAGACACGTGTCTTTGGCCCGATTGTACTCTAATACTGGTGTGCAGTAATGAAAGAAGCACTTCTAGATTCTAGCAGTCACTGTAGCTGTGATATTAAAGACAAACACTAAAGGCTTCATCAAAATATTGCAATTAATAAGATGCCAATTTAATTATTTTTATTTATTAATTATTTATACATTTATTAAAAAGGGTTTGAACTGAGGGTGAAAGGGCAGCAAACAAAACCACTGCTACAGAAAACACATCTGAGTTTTTACTTTTTACTCCAAACCTTATAGTTACTGAGATGTGATGAGACTCACCATAGTTTCTCCAGTTTACAGTGTGGATCCTCCAGTAGAGCAGAAATCAGAGCAGCACCTTTCTGTGTAATAGGACATCGGGAAAGACTGCAGAGAATAAACAGAACAACTAAAGATGAGTTATTAGTGCTGGACTCATGTGTCTAATGTAATTGCTGAAAAACACAGATGTAATACATATCATAGATATCAATTATTAAACCAGGAACTGAGAGTGACTCAGAGTTAAGTCCCATTTTAATAGACTTCAGACTCAAAATTAAATTAATTCACATTTGACTCAAAAAATAGGACCCAAATATTCCCATAAATATTCCCCAAAATGACTTGAGTCTTAACCCTGAACTATATTTTAATTTGTATTCAGCCCGTTTATTGTGCAGCAGTACATTTACATTTAGTCATTTAGCAGACGTTTTCATCCAAAGCGACTTACAAATGAGGAAAATGAAAGCAATCAGAATCAACAAAAGAGCAATGATATGCAAGTAATATTACAAATCTCACTAATTCCAAAACGTCAGTTTAGAACTAGTAACGAAGGAAAGTTGAGTTGCTTCATTAAAAGCCTATGATTACTGTATTAAAACCTCACTGTATCATGTTTGAGTATTATGAGAGAGAGAGATGGACTGAGCAAGTGATTAACGAACCTGCATCTGATTCATTATTCATATTCACGATCATATGACATTAGTTTAAAAGTTTACTGAAGAAAATATTAACATCCACTCTTCTGTTGAAGGTGATTTTGCTGCTCAGTCCATTTATTCGCTGTGGCAAACTGTTGTTGAAGCTAAACATAACTTCCGCTTAAATTTTCAGTTTAAAAGTCCCAAAGTCACTTTTAACTGTTCACTCATAAAACAGTCTCTTGTCGCCATCTAAAGGCGGAACAATGTAACGTTAACTAAAATCACCATCACGAACACAGGCACGCTTCTTAATACTAAACAATTATCATTAAATACATTATTTAAAATATAGTTTACATTTTTATTTATTGAGTAATAATAGTTAATAAACAACAACAACAAAAACAGCTATCAAAAAGTTGCTAGAAAAGAGTAAAGGCAGCTTTCTGATATACAGCATTGAATTTACATAAACATGCTACATAAACTATCTTCTTCTCTGGAACAAATAATAGATAAATGAGACCAAAGACTGCCCCTTAGATTTACTCACAACGAATTACATGTCATGTGTAACCCAGGGCTGCCAACTTTTGAGTTCAGCTTGGAGTGAGTATTCCCACAGTGTCTTTAGGGGGGTCCGGGAGCATGCTCCCCCGTAAGAAAATTTTGTACATTTTACAGTTAAATTCATCTATCTGGTGCACTTTGAGAGTTCACAATTCAGAGCTCCAATACTTTTGTTGTAATTTCTACACTTACAAGCAGGGCCTAAAACTTTTTGCCATATCTGCCATTTTATTCATGATACAAACAACATTTTTTGGTGATTTGAGAGAATTTACCAGCCATAAATATATATATTTTTTTTTCTGGCAATGAAACTGTTTTTGCAATTAAAAAATAATAATAAATTGAAAATTAGAACTAAACACTGCATTTTAAATCATGATACAAAAAAGGTGCTACACACATGTTCGCATGAGCAGTTTTTTTTAATTAAAATTTGATCTGACTTCAGCATTGTGAAATTATTTGTTATTTTTTTTTATATATTCATAAAAATGTCATACTGTGTTTTTATCATAAAATAACGTAAAATAACTGCTGCAGTGCTGCAAAACTATTTACTTTTCTTGTTGTGGTAAAAAGTTATGTGCAGTAAAAGAATTCCTAGATTTAGTCATTATAAATAATTGCAACTGCATTTAAAACAATATATATTTTGACACGAAAATTCAAATATTCTTCTGTAGTCTGCTGTTCTGAGGAATTATATTTTTCTCATATTCGAAAATTAATCCTTCATTCATGAGGGATTTATCACTCCCGAAATTCTGCTTCTTGTACCGGATATACAGCTGTTAGCAGAACGAAAAACATAACTTTTATTCAAATTCTAAACGGATTGTACGTAGCCTTGGTGTGCGCAATAGCCCTTCCTTGATAATCACTAAAACGTGTCGCTGCAGTTAATCGCAAAAGTCCTTTTATTATCAATGAACCGCTTATTTACAGTGAGAGTCCACACAAGTGCAATCTGGCATTTAGAGGTGAGCGAATTCAGAACACAATGGCCAATCACAGGCGTTCTAGATCAATATAAATGTCTGTGATTGGCTACATTGCTCAGCGCTACGAAAACACTGTCTTTTGGCGATTTCAAGAGCACAAACACAAATACGCCCTGGAGCGAAAAGTGAAAAGTGTCAATTGCGTGAGTCTCACACTGAATACGTGAGAGGTGGCAGCCCTGTGTAACCACTACAGAGACATCGGTAAATTCCAGAAAATCTGGCCATGGTGAGAGCGCTCTCGAGCGGATTGATGAGTGCAGAACGCCCCCTGACGATATGGCTCTCACACGTCCGAAAACGATAAAGCACATTTTCAAATAGACGTTATCTTTATTAACAAACTGCATACCAAACAGTAACCATATTTTTCTGGAGAAAAAAAAAAGTAAAATGTCACATGACTACATGCTTGCATCTATTGTCCCTTGAGTGGCATTGACTAAAAATCTTTCACTTTTTCCCCAGTTTCACCAAAAAGCATTTTGTCTAGTAACCAGAGGTGGAAAGTAACGAATTACATTTACTCGCATTACTGTTATTGAGTAGGTTTTTTGTGTACTTCTACTTTTTAAAGTAACTTTTAAATTTTGTAATTTTACTTTTACTTATATGTTTTCATTTACGTATTGTACTTAACTACATTTTAAATATCATCCGTTACTGAGTAAAAATAAATAAATAAAAAAAAAATAATACAAAAAAATGTATTTAAAAATATTGCGTGGAGGGAAGGAGGGGATCGCGCACCGGAAACTACTGATTGCTTGGTGAGCGGGAGAACAAACACAGCGCGCTAACTCAAGAAAGATGGAGACGGACAGATTTGCAGAGTTACATCTCTCGGCTGCATGTATGAAGTAAACCGTCGCGCTAATGTCAAGGTAATAAACTTGCGCGTGCCTAATGTATAACACTCGTGTATATCAGAGTCGTACATTCTGCACGCATAAGTCCGCTATTGATTCACAAACTATGCGCGTTCTCTGGGCTCTGATCCCTATCGTATTTTTGCGTCAAAACATTTGCCTAGTTGTCCAAATTATTGTCCTGTGAGTGTTTTATAATGAATGCTCACCCATAGAAGAGGAGTGAGGCTCTGTGTTTATGAGCATCAGGCGCGCACTGACAGTTCAATGATTGTGTCTGTGTCGAACCTTCACATCGATGCGTTTCAACAGATTTAGAATGTATTTGCTGTAGTTTGAGTTCGTGTGTTAATTTTTTAATGGAAACAGTAGATATTCAGTCAGTCAAGTTCAAAGGGATAGGTTTAGTGGTCTTTTGGCATCTCCCTGTCCTGTTTGGTAAGGCAGGTTCACTTATTTAAGAAAAAGTACTCTGAAGTTGTAAAGAATGTCTTCAGTAAGGAATTCAGGTGCTTTAAATCTGTATATATAATTTTAAAAAGTTAGAATTTAGCAGAGGTTTTCTTTAAAGGTTATAAGGTATATTTAAAGTTTTATTTTAAAGTTTGTTTGAATTTTAAGTTTTTTATAACATGCAGTAGAAGAATAGTAAGGCAAAACAAATGTTTTGGTTAATAAAAAAAGACTTAAAAATAAATACTTTTCTCTTTACTGCAGAAGTAAATAAATAAATAAATAAGATAATAATAAATAAGAGGACATGTCTGGCATAGGGGGGCCTTGCAAAATTGAACGGAGAAGGAGGGGGGCCCCGCAGTAAAAAAGGTTGGGAGCCCCTGCTCTACTGAATTCACAGTTTATGCAACATTCAGTGGTTGTGATGTTTAAAGTTTTATGGGATTATTTGCCTAAAAAATTCCCTAAATGTTTTATATGGTTATTTTTTTATTGTATCTTATTTATTTGTTTTTATTGCACTTTAATTTGTAAAGTTGTTTCCTCAAATAAAAACAACCAGGTTGAGAATTATATCCCCTTGTTCTTTTTTTTTTTTTTTGAATAACACTAGAATCCCCCACCCACTGCTGTTCAAAAAAAAAAAATACTGACTAAATTTAACTCAGAGTAAAATTTTATGAGTTACTTTTTTCTTTTACTTGAGTAGATTTTTTGACCAGTACTTTTACTTGTACTTAAGTAAAATTTCATTGAAGTAACAGTACTTTTACTTGAGTAGCATATTTTATTACTCTTTCCACCTCTGCTAATAACTTATGAATTATTAGATTGAATTTAAGTTTTTTTTTTTTTTTTTCAAAAAATCTGAATGTAACTTTTAAGTGATTGGTAATGATCCCAATTCCAATATTTATAATATCAGAGAGTCACAACCCTGTTCCTAAAGACATATTGACTTTGCACAGATTAGACAAATCTCTCTAATCAAACACTTGATTCAACTCATCAGGTCATTAGTAGAGCGCTTTATGATGATAGCTGAGTGTCAAATAAGAAAGACCTTAAAATATACAGTAACACAGAGAAACACAAACCTATACCGTATAAAACAATGTCAATAAAACAAAGACAATGTAAAATACTCACTCAGCCTTTCTAGATGCTTTGATCACTGGCAGCAGCCTCAGGAGACATTCTTCTGATCGATCATATTTACTCAGTTTAAACTCATCCAGCTCTTCTTCTGAGTTCAACAACACAAACACCAGAGCCGACCACTGAGCAGCAGACAGAGACACTCCAGAGAGACAATTGGCTCCTAAGACATCTTGTCTATCTTTTCTGCTCAAGTATTTCTGGACTTCCTGCTCTAGTGAGCGATCATTCAGTTCATTCAGACAGTGGAACAGATTGATGGATTTCTCTGGAGAGGGATTCTCTCTGATCTTCTGTTTAATGTATTCAGCTGTTTCCTGATTGATATCAGAGCTGCTTACTGTCTTTCTCAGGAGGCCTTGTAAGAGAGTCTGATTAGACTCTAGTGAGAGACCTAGAAGGAACCGGAGGAAAAGGTCCCAGTGTCCGTTCTCACTCTGTAAGGCCTTGTCCACTTCTCTCTTCAGTAAACTGGTCATTGGTGACCTGAACTCATTCCTCAGTCCTGTGTTTTGTTCAGAAAAGGACAGCAGCTTGAATAAAGCAGCAAGAAACTCCTGAATACTCAGATGAACAAAGCTGTACACCTTCCCCAGCTGCAGTCCAAACTCCTCTCTGAAGATCTGGGTACAAACTCCTGAGTACACTGACACTTCTCTGACATCAATGCCGCTCTCTTTCAGGTCCTCCTCATAGAAGATCAGGTTCCCTTTTTCCAGCTGTTCAAAAGCCAGTTTTCCTAGAGACAGAATAGTCTTTCTAGCCTGATCAGGATTGATTTCATATTTCCCATCATACTTCTGTGTCTTCAGTTTGGTCTGAAAGATCAGGAAGTGTGTGAACATTTGTGTGAGAGTCTTGGGAATCTCTGCTCTCTCTGCTTTACCCATCATCCTCTCTAGAACAGCGGCTGAAATCCAGCAGAAGACTGGTATGTGACACATGATGAACAGACTTCTTGATGATCGGATGTGTGTGACGACTCTATCAGCCAGACTCTGATCATTTATTCTCTTCCTGAAATATTCCTCCTTCTGAGGGTCGTTGAATCCTCGTACCTCTGTGACCTGGTGGACACACTCAGGAGGGATCTGATTGGCTGCTGCTGGTCGAGAGGTGATCCAGAGGAGAGCAGAAGGAAGTAGATTCCCCTTGATGAGGTTGGTCAGCAGCACATCCACTGAGGCTGATTCTGTTACATCAGACAAGCTCCGATTGTTTTGGAAATCTAGACGTAGTCGACACTCATCCAGACCATCAAATATGAACATGACTTTGTAGTCTTCATAATCTGACGACTTAAATTCTTTGGTTTCTGTGTGAAGGTGGTTTAGAAGATCCACAAGACTGAGATTTTTCTGTATCAGATTCAGCTCCCTGAAAGGAAGTGGAAATATGAAATGAACATCCTGATTGGTTTTTCCTTCAGCCCAGTCCAGAATGAACTTCTGCACAGAGACTGTTTTTCCAATTCCAGCGACTCCTTTAGTCAGCACAGTCCTGATGGGTTTGTCTTGTCCAGGTGAGGGTTTAAAGATGTCATTGCAGTTGATTGGTGTTTCCTGTGTCTCTGGTCTCCTGGACACTGTCTCAATCTGTCTCACCTCATGTTCATTATTGACCTCTCCACTGCCTCCCTCTGTGATGTAGAGCTCTGTGTAGATCTCATTCAGACGTGTTGAGTCTCCATGATTGGACATTCCTTCACTGATTCTCTGATATTTGTCCTGGAGTCTGGATTTGAGTTTTTGTTGATACACAGGCATCAGTTCTGAGCAAAGGAAATAACTGTTGTTATCGGCAGAGCAATATTTTAGAAATGTATTTTTAGGTTTGATATGTTAGATGTGTCGTGACATTCAGGAACATTAGTGACTGAAGACAGAAGGTTGATAATAAAAACACAGGCTATAATCTGCTGATCCAGAGCTCTTACTGGTCTGTAGTGTGTTAGCGAGGTCTGTCTGGTTCATCTTCCTCAGGATGAGCAGTGTGATCTTCAGAAGCCCCTCTCTGACTCTGTTATGACCCTCATCATCATAATGGTCTCTTTCAGAGCATTCTGGGTAATCTGGACTCAGTAGTCTCTTAAAGCTTTTTAACTCAGAGACGATTCTGTGCTCAATCTCCTGAAATCATAGTAAATATTCAAACAATAAACATCCATTCAGTCAGAAGTTGAACCAAAGGATCTATACACTAAGTCAAGATTTATTTCATTTATTTTTTTATTTTTTTATTCAAAGGCATACAACTTCCACTGTATGCTCAAACATCAGCGTCTACAGATACTGAGGTTAAAAGAGGGAGTTTGACTGGATTGTCTGTTTGCTAGATTGATGTTCATCTTTGTGCAGCAGTCAGGTTACATATGGATTCAGCTTCTCTACTTTAGTGTTCATTGATGTGCTCCACTATTGCCTACAAATTATATTACATGTGTTGGAAAGTTAATGTGACTATTGTAGAGAGGATTTCACAGATTTTTCTTAATACTTGTACCCAGAGGATTATTGTTTTGGGACGGACACACACAAAACCAACCTTGAAAATAGAGTCTAAGTTCTTCTTTGCTGTTTGTGTTTCTGGTCTTTCATGTTTTTGTCTGTAGTCAAAAAAATATTGAATATTTTTGTAAATATGTATTAATATATTTAATACACAAAAGTAAATTATTTATTTATTTATTTTTACATTATAAACTAAATAACACCTCAGATCAGCAGATGATTCTCCCAAACTGAATTTAATTTCTTTATCCATTGACGCGTCACTCTTCATGGACACACAGCTGGGTTCAGGAGATTGATTCTGCCACAGACTGAAATATAACAGCAATACAAACTGTTTCTGAAAATCTCACACTGCTCTGACAGAAACACATTTACTGTTACTGTAACTCCCTTTAATGTTCATCTTGCACTTGAGGAGTCAGTTGTGACTTGAAAGTTTAAATATTAAAATATTGTTTTCAGATAAATAAAAATTATCTGCCCCATGCACTCTTTTCATTCATGCATTATAAAACAAAACAGACCAATACACACATATAGATACAGACAAACAGAAACATCCAGCAGCAATAGGGACACCTGATGACAATGTCTATAATACACTACACCTACAGTATATTTGACACTCATAATATCTCACCTGGACTCAACAGAAGAGTCTTCCTCTCTGCAGAGATCTGAAAGATTCGTTGGTTGGTTTTTCCTCACAGACACATCGATGTGTTCAGATAAATCTGATTCAAAACGCTGAATCAGACTATAAATGAAAATGCTATTGTAGTATTAATTTTTTTGTAGACATTCAAAATGCAAAACATTTAAAGTTCTCTCACCCCTTGACTGTCTTTATCTTTCTTTCATGTTCATCAGAGAGATTCATTCTGGAGGCCATGGTTTCATCTAAAAGCAGATCCAGAGTAAGTTATGAATCATCTTAATTAATTTCCTCAAATCCAGCTCTGTCTCAACAGTCAGTTCACAGTAATGACCTGCACTCATGAGAAAAATTACCTCCTGACATTATCTACACAGAATCATTTTTTTTTATAAACAGCACAACAAATTCAGACAAGCACTGTGTTAAAATGAAAGTAAAGGTGCAATCTGACGATTTACAGACTCTGTGTTTCTCTTCTAATGTCATTTAAACTACTTTCAAAATGTTTGATATACTGCTTAATGTTTAACTTCACTTAAAACTAGTGAGGATTGATTTTGTCTATCAAAGATGATTGTGAAATTGCGATACTCACTGTGTTTTTCTCTCTTAATGTAGTTTACTTCCTCATATGATAAAACAGGTTCTGTCACTTGTGTCACCTGACAAGGAGGAGTATGAGTCTATAAATAATACCTTTTTTCTACAAGCTCTTTGTTACGAAATGTGGCAGTCAATGAAAGCGCACAACAAAGGAGAGTTAAACGAAAACAGTTTTAATAATAAACACTATATGGCAGTTATAGGCGACATCGGTCCTGGAGATTAAAGAAGAAAAATATGCTAATGAACAGTTAATAATCCCTGCGATATCTGTGCACGTGTATCAGTCCTGGAGATGGCAGCAAACATTCAGGCCCGGTTTCGCAGACAAGGCTTAAGCCTAGTCCTAGACTAAAATGTAAGTCTGAGTTGTTTCAACTGAAATAAAATTGCACTGATTGATTTTAAAATATATCAGTGCCTTTATTTTGTCTCAAGATGCACACCAGTAATGTTTTTTTCTTAGCATGTTCATAAAAATTACTTAAATGTCCTAATTGAACTATGGTCTAATCCTGGCTTAGTCTAAGCCCTGTCTGGGAAACCGGGCCTCAAAGTGTTACCTGCAATCCAACTGGTTTAACTTTAAACAGTGTTAATTTTAAAAACCAAAAAGTCCTGCGATGCAATGCGTTTAAAATAAATCACTAATGTAAGTTATTTTATTAATAAAAATAAATAAATGAATAAAAATTACCAAAATAAAGTAATTAACACTAATTATATTCTGATTTACATAAACACATTTTGTTATTTTATTCTGAGGGAAAAAAAAATTCATGAATTGTCCAGTAGATGGCTGCAGTGATCCACACATGCTGCTCATACAGACTAGTCACTAGTGGTTCACAGGGAATCCAGATGAATTCAAATAATTTCCATTATTTATTATTATTAAAATTTTATATGTGTGGGCGTGTTTGTTAATAAATGCTTAAAAAAAACAATAAGGAAGAATAAATATAGAAATAATTCCATTTTCTAATAAGTAGATGACTTGTAGATATTTAGAATTAATATAACCCCTGGCAAAAAATGATGGAATCACCACACTTAGATGTTTTTTCATAACAAATAAGCAAATCACTCATATGACAAAACAATTTTTGTTTAATAACCAAACACTCTGGTTTTGTGCAACATGCCTAAAACTAATTAAATTAAAATATTTAAATTCATAGAAAAATTGGTTTTTCAATCATCTTGTAATGTCCATTTCTGAAACAAATACTGACACATACCTAAAATGCTAATTCGTCAGCAGGTAAAGACCTTAACGAGCTGTTGGACTAATCCATAACAAGGCTCCATCTTTAAAAGTTGATCTGTCATCCACTATTCAATAAAGTTGGAACCAGCTCGATAAAGAATATTGCTTTCACCAGTAAAGCCCATCACTCGAAGAATCCAGACCATAATTAAAACCAGAGGAGGAGCAAGTCAAGTACCAATTTTTTTTTTTTTTTTTTTTTTTTTACAAAAGTGTGATCAGGTAACAAAAACATGGGTTAACATCTTCAAAGTGTGATGAAAACAGCTGATTGAAATGTTATCAGGGGACATAAAATAACCTAATAATGGGCCTACGAGCAGATAATAATCCCATCCTTTATATCCATTTAATACTTCAGCATAAAATATAGTAATTTTCATTGTAAATACAGGAACACGTATGGTGTCTACAATTACGTCAGTAGCGATCGAGGATTCGGTTTGAGTGACAACTCCATTCTACCAATAGCGTACAGACTCTGAATAGCATCGGTCCAATCAGGAGCAGGGGGCGTGAGCTAAGGATTAGTGACTAGTGAGAGATCTGGCTGCATTGAATCGGATACTGTTATCTTTATTATATTTCCAGAATAACGCACTAGTGTCGAAATGGTGTCGCATTCGCTGGCTTTACCGATGATCTGCTTCACCACGCTGTGGGGTTTGGTCGGGGTTGTCGCCCCGTTTTTTGTACCGAAAGGACCAAACAGAGGGTGAGGACTGATGCTAGAATAACAGGCCGAGCGATTCATCCATCTTTAAACGCATCCGTTATTACATCTGTGTTATTTAAATGTTATCGTAATGTTATTCCATATTGCATCCGCGTTGATTTTCGATGTAACTGTTTAATTACAGGGTAATCATAACCAGTTTGGTGCTGACCGCCGTTTGCTGCTATTTATTGTGAGTATAATAAAACAATTCGGGGAAATACTGCCACATAAGCATACATTGCAAAATACTCCATTTTGATATTCATAATAAAGTAAACTTGCACGCAAGGTAATGTATAATATCGCCTTTAAAAATTTGGTTTACAATGCATTTTTGCTGGGGGTTGTCTGTTGCCAATGTAACTTAAATGTATGAAATAGCATACAGTTTATTTTAAATATTCACTACTGTATTCATATCCATTGCAGCTGGTTAGTAGCAATACTGGCCCAAACAAATCCTCTATTTGGACCTCAGCTTAAAAACGAGACCATATGGTATCTGCGCTACTTCTGGGAGTAGATGGAGGTAAATTTGTGTTCATATCCGCTTAATTAATGAAAACTGCATATATACGGATACAATAATGATTGAGATGCTTATCATTCATTCTCATGTCTTGCAGGTGTCATCTGAAAAATTTGGAAGATCTATCTCATTATGTGTTTTTCTGTTACAATCAACAAAATCCCAAAATAGTGAAGGATCAACTCCAAGGGAACAATATTTGTGTTATGAAACAAGTTTGAACATTAAACAGTTTCTTGAGTTACAAAAGGAATGATTTTATGTTTGTTTAAACACAACACAATGCAACATAACGAATAGGAAACTTGGAAATAGTATACAGAATAGTATTCTACAAAATGTACAAAGAAACGTAATAGTGATATTCTTGTGATGTTTAGCCTAAAGGATTATAAGGAAATATATTGTGTGCTTTGAATGTCTGAGAGTTGAGTATATGAGTAAATGTTTTTGTTTTGTTTTGTTTTGTTTTGCATTAAGGCACATTTTTGTCTGTTTAATATTATGTTGCTCTCATTTGCATGTGACACTGGATCCATGTTTACCTGATTAAATTATTTTTATATTTATTATTGTTTTAATTTGTAAATGTGATTGACATTCTATTGATGTTCTATGTCATCCTATGGAGATTTTGAAGCTGTGTCGTACAAAATAAAACGAGTGAATCTACTGAAGTTCTGTGATGGCTGGCTTTAAGACCTACAACACATGTGCTCTGCATGTGTGTTTAGAGAGGCAATTCAGATAAATCTTTTATATAAAGTATTATTTTGAAAAAAGACACAAAAATGAATCTGAATCAGAATAATTAACACTAATTCATTTCTTTTGTAATTTTACACATTTTGTTTTTTTTATATGAAGTGACCAGTAGGTGGCTGCAGTGCTCCACACATTCTGCTCATACAGACCAGTCTTTCAATTGCAGAGAGAATGAAGATTAATTGAAGCCTTGTCATAAAGAATAAAGCAAGTGAATCTACTGAAATGCTGTACACAACATAAGAGTTAGCTTTGATTTATAAATGTTATGTGTCAAGTTTTTCATTTTTCACAGTTTATATCAGTGAAGAATCATACAATCCGATGCAAAAATGCATATTTAATGTCTTTGTTTTTTGGGTGTTAGTCCATAAAGTTGTCACTACCAAAACATTTGGTGAAGTTTCGGCAGGGGCGCCGCTCACAATTTTGGGCCCTATGACAAAATATGAGTTTGGGCCCCCCCTACCAAAGCAAAGTAGATCTCTGGGGGCCTCTAAAGGGCATGGGCCCTTAGAATCGTCCTAACTTACCCCCCCTTAGCGGCGCCCCTGAGTTTCGGTAATTGTAAATTGTCCCAACCGAAAAATTTGGTGAAGTTTCAGTAGTGACATCTTTGTTTTTGGATGTTACTCCATAAAATTGTCACGACCAAAGCATTTGGTGAAATTTCGGTGGAGACATCTTTGTTTTTGGACGTTATTCCATTAAATTGTCACAACCGAAAAATTTGGTGAAGTTTCGGTGGAGACATCTCTTTTTTTCTTGGGTGTTATTCCATTAAATTGTCACGACCAAAACATTTGGTAAGGTTTCGGTGGAGACATCTTTGTTTTTGGACGTTATTCCATTAAATTGTCACAACCGAAAAATTTGGTGAAGTATCTCTTTTTTCTTGGGTGTTATTCCATTAAATTGTCACGACCAAAACATTTGGTAAGGTTTCAGTGGAGACATCTTTGTTTTTGGACGTTATTATTCCATTAAATTGTCACAACTGAAAAATTTGGTGAAGTATGGTAGTGACATCTTTGTTTTTGGACGTTATTCCATTAAATTGTCACAACCGAAAAATTTGGTGAAGTTTCGCTGGAATCATCTTTGTTTTTGGATGTTACTCCATAAAATTGTCACGACCAAAACATTTGGTGAAATTTCGGTAGTGACATATTTGTTTTTTGGGTGTTAGTCCATAAAGTTGTCACTACCAAAACATTTGGTGAAGTTTCGGCAGGGGCGCCGCTCGCAATTTTGGGCCCTATGACAAAATATGAGTTTGGGCCCCCCCTACCAAAGCAAAGTAGATCTCTGGGGGCCTGTAAAGGGCATGGGCCCTTAGAATCGTCCTAACTTACCCCCCCTTAGCGGCGCCCCTGAGTTTCGGTAATTGTAAATTGTCACAACCGAAAAATTTGGTGAAGTTTCAGTAGTGACATCTTTGTTTTTGGATGTTACTCCATAAAATTGTCACGACCAAAGCATTTGGTGAAATTTCGGTGGAGACATCTTTGTTTTTGGACGTTATTCCATTAAATTGTCACAAACAAAACATTTGGTGAAATTTCAGTGGAGACATCTTTGTTTTTGGACGTTATTCCATTAAATTGTCACAACCGAAAAATTTGGTAAGGTTTCGGTGGAGACATCTTTGTTTTTGGACGTTATTCCATTAAATTGTCACAACCGAAAAATTTGGTGAAGTATCTCTTTTTTCTTGGGTGTTATTCCATTAAATTGTCACGACCAAAACATTTGGTAAGGTTTCAGTGGAGACATCTTTGTTTTTGGACATTATTATTCCATTAAATTGTCACAACTGAAAAATTTGGTGAAGTATGGTAGTGACATCTTTGTTTTTGGACGTTATTCCATTAAATTGTCACAACCGAAAAATTTGGTGAAGTTTCGCTGGAATCATCTTTGTTTTTGGATGTTACTCCATAAAATTGTCACGACCAAAACATTTGGTGAAATTTCGGTAGTGACATATTTGTTTTTTGGATGTTTTTCCATTAAATTGTCACAACCAAAACATTTGGTGAAATTTCAGTAGTGACATCTTTGTTTTTGGACGTTATTCCATCAAATTGTCACAACCGAAAAATTTGGTGAAGTTTCGCTGGAATCATCTTTGTTTTTGGATGTTACTCCATAAAGTTGTCACTACCAAAACATTTGGTGAAGTTTCGGCAGGGGCGCCGCTCGCAATTTTGGGCCCTATGACAAAATATGAGTTTGGGCCCCCCCTACCAAAGCAAAGTAGATCTCTGGGGGCCTGTAAAGGGCATGGGCCCTTAGAATCGTCCTAACTTACCCCCCCTTAGCGGCGCCCCTGAGTTTCGGTAATTGTAAATTGTCACAACCGAAAAATTTGGTGAAGTTTCAGTAGTGACATCTTTGTTTTTGGATGTTACTCCATAAAATTGTCACGACCAAAGCATTTGGTGAAATTTCGGTGGAGACATCTTTGTTTTTGGACGTTATTCCATTAAATTGTCACAAACAAAACATTTGGTGAAATTTCAGTGGAGACATCTTTGTTTTTGGACGTTATTCCATTAAATTGTCACAACCGAAAAATTTGGTAAGGTTTCGGTGGAGACATCTTTGTTTTTGGACGTTATTCCATTAAATTGTCACAACCGAAAAATTTGGTGAAGTTTCGCTGGAATCATCTTTGTTTTTGGATGTTACTCCATAAAATTGTCACGACCAAAACATTTGGTGAAATTTCGGTAGTGACATATTTGTTTTTTGGATGTTTTTCCATTAAATTGTCACAACCAAAACATTTGGTGAAATTTCAGTAGTGACATCTTTGTTTTTGGACGTTATTCCATCAAATTGTCACAACCGAAAAATTTGGTGAAGTTTCGCTGGAATCATCTTTGTTTTTGGATGTTACTCCATAAAATTGTCACGACCAAAACATTTGGTGAAATTTCGGTAGTGACATATTTGTTTTTTGGATGTTTTTCCATTAAATTGTCACAACCAAAACATTTGGTGAAATTTCGGTAGTGACATCTTTGTTTTTGGACGTTATTCCATCAAATTGTCACAACCGAAAAATTTGGTGAAGTTTCGCTGGAATCATCTTTGTTTTTGGGTGTTATCCCATAAAATTGTCACGACCAATGCATTTGGTGAAATTTCGGTAGTGACATATTTGTTTTTTGGATGTTTTTCCATTAAATTGTCACAACCAAAACATTTGGTGAAATTTCGGTAGTGACATCTTTGTTTTTGGACGTTATTCCATTAAATTGTCACAACCGAAAAATTTGGTGAAGTTTCGCTGGAATCATCTTTGTTTTTGGATGTTACTCCATAAAATTGTCACGACCAAAACATTTGGTGAAATTTCGGTAGTGACATATTTGTTTTTTGGGTGTTATCCCATAAAATTGTAACGACCAAAGCATTTGGTGAAATTTCGGTGGAGACATCTTTGTTTTTGGATGTTTTTCCATTAAATTGTCACGACCAAAACATTTGGTGAAATTTCGGTGGAGACAGCTTTGTTTTTTGGGTGTTATTCCATTAAATTGTCACAACCAAAACATTTGGTGAAATTTCAGTGGAAACATCTTTGTTTTTGGACGTTATTCCATTAAATTGTCACAACCGAAAAATTTGGTGAAGTTTCGGTGGAGACATCTCTTTTTTTCTTGGGTGTTATTCCATTAAATTGTCACTACCAAAACATTTGGTAAGGTTTCGGTGGAGACATCTTTGTTTTTGGACGTTATTCCATTAAATTGTCACAACCGAAAAATTTGGTGAAGTTTCGCTGGAATCATCTTTGTTTTTGGATGTTACTCCATTAAATTGTCACGACCAAAACATTTGGTGAAATTTCGGTAGTGACATATTTGTTTTTTGGGTGTTATCCCATAAAATTGTAACGACCAAAGCATTTGGTGAAATTTCGGTAGTGACATCTTTGTTTTTGGACGTTATTCCATCAAATTGTCACAACCGAAAAATTTGGTGAAGTTTCGCTGGAATCATCTTTGTTTTTGGATGTTACTCCATAAAATTGTCACGACCAAAACATTTGGTGAAATTTCGGTAGTGACATATTTGTTTTTTGGATGTTTTTCCATTAAATTGTCACAACCAAAACATTTGGTGAAATTTCGGTAGTGACATCTTTGTTTTTGGACGTTATTCCATCAAATTGTCACAACCGAAAAATTTGGTGAAGTTTCGCTGGAATCATCTTTGTTTTTGGATGTTACTCCATAAAATTGTCACGACCAAAACATTTGGTGAAATTTCGGTAGTGACATATTTGTTTTTTGGGTGTTATCCCATAAAATTGTCACGACCAATGCATTTGGTGAAATTTCGGTAGTGACATATTTGTTTTTTGGATGTTTTTCCATTAAATTGTCACAACCAAAACATTTGGTGAAATTTCGGTAGTGACATCTTTGTTTTTGGACGTTATTCCATTAAATTGTCACAACCGAAAAATTTGGTGAAGTTTCGCTGGAATCATCTTTGTTTTTGGATGTTACTCCATAAAATTGTCACGACCAAAACATTTGGTGAAATTTCGGTAGTGACATATTTGTTTTTTGGGTGTTATCCCATAAAATTGTAACGACCAAAGCATTTGGTGAAATTTCGGTGGAGACATCTTTGTTTTTGGATGTTTTTCCATTAAATTGTCACGACCAAAACATTTGGTGAAATTTCGGTGGAGACAGCTTTGTTTTTGGACGTTATTCCATAAAATTGTCACTACCAAAACGTTTGGTGAAATTTCGGTAGTGACATATTTGTTTTTTGGATGTTTTTCCATTAAATTGTCACGACCAAAACATTTGGTGAAATTTCGGTGGAGACATCTTTGTTTTTGGACTTTATTCCATTAAATTGTCACTACCAAAACATTTGTTGAAATTTCTGTAGTGACATATTTGTTTTTTGGATATTTTTCCATAAAATTGTCACGACCAAAGCATTTGGGGAAATTTCGGTGAAGACATCTTTGTTTTTGGATGTTATTCCATTAAATTGTCACAACCAAAGCATTTGGTGAAATTTCAGTGAAGACATCTTTGTTTTTGGACGTTATTCCATTAAATTTTCACAACCGAAAAATTTGGTGAAGTTTCAGTAGTGACATCTCTTTTTTCTTGGGTGTTATTCCATTAAATTGTCACGACCAAAGCATTTGGTGAAATTTCGGTGGAGACATCTTTGTTTTTGGACGTTATTCCATTAAATTGTCACGACCAAAACATTTGGTGAAATTTCGGTAGTGACATATTTGTTTTTTGGGTGTTATCCCATAAAATTGTCACGATCAAAGCATTTGGTGAAATTTTGGTGGAGACATCTTTGTTTTTGGACGTTATTACATTAAATTGTCACGACCAAAGCATTTTGTGAAATTTCGGTTGAGACATCTTTGTTTTTGGATGTTTTTCCATTAAAATGTCATGACCAAAACATTTGGTGAAATTTCGGTGGAGACATCTTTGTTTTTGGACGTTATTCCATTAAATTGTCACAACCAAAACATTTGGTGAAATTTCGGTGGAGACATCTTTGTTTTTGGATGTTACTCCATAAAATTGTCACGACCAAAACATTTGGTGAAATTTCGGTGGAGACATCTTTGTTTTTTGGGTGTTATTCCATTAAATTGTCACGACCAAAACATTTGGTGAAATTTCGGTGGAGACATCTTTGTTTTTGGACCTTATTCCATTAAATTGTCACGACAAAAACATTTGGTGAAATTTAGATGGAGACATCTTTGTTTTTGGACGTTATTCCATTAAATTGTCACGACCAAAACATTTGGTGAAATTTCGGTGGAGACATCTTTGTTTTTGGACATTATTCCATTAAATTGTCACAACCAAAACATTTGGTGAAATTTCGGTGGAGACATCTTTGTTTTTGGATGTTACTCCATAAAATTGTCACGACCAAAACATTTGGTGAAATTTCGGTGGAGACATCTTTGTTTTTTGGGTGTTATTCCATTAAATTGTCACAACCAAAACATTTGGTGAAATTTCGGTAGTGACATCTTTGTTTTTGGACGTTATTCCATCAAATTGTCACAACCGAAAAATTTGGTGAAGTTTCGCTGGAATCATCTTTGTTTTTGGATGTTACTCCATAAAATTGTCACGACCAAAACATTTGGTGAAATTTCGGTAGTGACATATTTGTTTTTTGGATGTTTTTCCATTAAATTGTCACAACCAAAACATTTGGTGAAATTTCGGTAGTGACATCTTTGTTTTTGGACGTTATTCCATCAAATTGTCACAACCGAAAAATTTGGTGAAGTTTCGCTGGAATCATCTTTGTTTTTGGATGTTACTCCATAAAATTGTCACGACCAAAACATTTGGTGAAATTTCGGTAGTGACATATTTGTTTTTTGGGTGTTATCCCATAAAATTGTCACGACCAATGCATTTGGTGAAATTTCGGTAGTGACATATTTGTTTTTTGGATGTTTTTCCATTAAATTGTCACAACCAAAACATTTGGTGAAATTTCGGTAGTGACATCTTTGTTTTTGGACGTTATTCCATTAAATTGTCACAACCGAAAAATTTGGTGAAGTTTCGCTGGAATCATCTTTGTTTTTGGATGTTACTCCATAAAATTGTCACGACCAAAACATTTGGTGAAATTTCGGTAGTGACATATTTGTTTTTTGGGTGTTATGCCATAAATTTGTAACGACCAAAGCATTTGGTGAAATTTCGGTGGAGACATCTTTGTTTTTGGATGTTTTTCCATTAAATTGTCACGACCAAAACATTTGGTGAAATTTCGGTGGAGACAGCTTTGTTTTTGGACGTTATTCCATAAAATTGTCACTACCAAAACGTTTGGTGAAATTTCGGTAGTGACATATTTGTTTTTTGGATGTTTTTCCATTAAATTGTCACGACCAAAACATTTGGTGAAATTTCGGTGGAGACATCTTTGTTTTTGGACTTTATTCCATTAAATTGTCACTACCAAAACATTTGTTGAAATTTCTGTAGTGACATATTTGTTTTTTGGATATTTTTCCATAAAATTGTCACGACCAAAGCATTTGGGGAAATTTCGGTGAAGACATCTTTGTTTTTGGATGTTATTCCATTAAATTGTCACAACCAAAGCATTTGGTGAAATTTCAGTGAAGACATCTTTGTTTTTGGACGTTATTCCATTAAATTTTCACAACCGAAAAATTTGGTGAAGTTTCAGTAGTGACATCTCTTTTTTCTTGGGTGTTATTCCATTAAATTGTCACGACCAAAGCATTTGGTGAAATTTCGGTGGAGACATCTTTGTTTTTGGACGTTATTCCATTAAATTGTCACGACCAAAACATTTGGTGAAATTTCGGTAGTGACATATTTGTTTTTTGGGTGTTATCCCATAAAATTGTCACGATCAAAGCATTTGGTGAAATTTTGGTGGAGACATCTTTGTTTTTGGACGTTATTACATTAAATTGTCACGACCAAAGCATTTTGTGAAATTTCGGTTGAGACATCTTTGTTTTTGGATGTTTTTCCATTAAAATGTCATGACCAAAACATTTGGTGAAATTTCGGTGGAGACATCTTTGTTTTTGGACGTTATTCCATTAAATTGTCACAACCAAAACATTTGGTGAAATTTCGGTGGAGACATCTTTGTTTTTGGATGTTACTCCATAAAATTGTCACGACCAAAACATTTGGTGAAATTTCGGTGGAGACATCTTTGTTTTTTGGGTGTTATTCCATTAAATTGTCACGACCAAAACATTTGGTGAAATTTCGGTGGAGACATCTTTGTTTTTGGACCTTATTCCATTAAATTGTCACGACAAAAACATTTGGTGAAATTTAGATGGAGACATCTTTGTTTTTGGACGTTATTCCATTAAATTGTCACGACCAAAACATTTGGTGAAATTTCGGTGGAGACATCTTTGTTTTTGGACATTATTCCATTAAATTGTCACAACCAAAACATTTGGTGAAATTTCGGTGGAGACATCTTTGTTTTTGGATGTTACTCCATAAAATTGTCACGACCAAAACATTTGGTGAAATTTCGGTGGAGACATCTTTGTTTTTTGGGTGTTATTCCATTAAATTGTCACAACCAAAACATTTGGTGAAATTTCGGTGGAGACATCTTTGTTTTTGGACGTTATTCCATTAAATTGTCACAACCAAAACATTTGGTGAAGTTTCGGTGGAGACATCTTTGTTTTTGGATGTTACTCCATAAAATTGTCACGACCAAAACATTTGGTGAAATTTCGGTGGAGACATCTTTGTTTTTTGGGTGTTATTCCATTAAATTGTCACAACCAAAACATTTGGTGAAATTTCGGTGGAGACATCTTTGTTTTTGGATGTTACTCCATAAAATTGTCACGACCAAAACATTTGGTGAAATTTCGGTGGAGACATCTTTGTTTTTTGGGTGTTATTCCATTAAATTGTCACAACCAAAACATTTGGTGAAATTTCGGTGGAGACATCTTTGTTTTTGGACGTTATTCCATTAAATTGTCACAACCAAAACATTTGGTGAAATTTCGGTGGAGACATCTTTGTTTTTGGATGTTACTCCATAAAATTGTCACGACCAAAACATTTGGTGAAATTTCGGTGGAGACATCTTTGTTTTTTGGGTGTTATTCCATTAAATTGTCACGACCAAAACATTTGGTGAAATTTCAATGGAGACATCTTTGTTTTTGGACGTTATTCCATTAAATTGTCACGACAAAAACATTTGGTGAAATTTAGATGGAGACATCTTTGTTTTTGGACGTTATTCCATTAAATTGTCACGACCAAAACATTTGGTGAAATTTCGGTGGAGACATCTTTGTTTTTGGACGTTATTCCATTAAATTGTCACGACCAAAACATTTGGTGAAATTTCGGTGGAGACATCTTTGTTTTTGGACGTTATTCCATTAAATTGTCACGACCAAAACATTTGGTGAAATTTCGGTGGAGACATCTTTGTTTTTGGACGTTATTCCATTAAATTGTCACAACCAAAACATTTGGTGAAATTTCGGTGGAGACATCTTTGTTTTTGGATGTTACTCCATAAAATTGTCACGACCAAAACATTTGGTGAAATTTCGGTGGAGACATCTTTGTTTTTTGGGTGTTATTCCATTAAATTGTCACAACCAAAACATTTGGTGAAATTTCGGTGGAGACATCTTTGTTTTTGGATGTTACTCCATAAAATTGTCACGACCAAAACATTTGGTGAAATTTCGGTGGAGACATCTTTGTTTTTTGGGTGTTATTCCATTAAATTGTCACAACCAAAACATTTGGTGAAATTTCGGTGGAGACATCTTTGTTTTTGGACGTTATTCCATTAAATTGTCACAACCAAAACATTTGGTGAAATTTCGGTGGAGACATCTTTGTTTTTGGATGTTACTCCATAAAATTGTCACGACCAAAACATTTGGTGAAATTTCGGTGGAGACATCTTTGTTTTTTGGGTGTTATTCCATTAAATTGTCACGACCAAAACATTTGGTGAAATTTCAATGGAGACATCTTTGTTTTTGGACGTTATTCCATTAAATTGTCACGACAAAAACATTTGGTGAAATTTAGATGGAGACATCTTTGTTTTTGGACGTTATTCCATTAAATTGTCACGACCAAAACATTTGGTGAAATTTCGGTGGAGACATGTTTGTTTTTGGACGTTATTCCATTAAATTGTCACGACCAAAACATTTGGTGAAATTTCGGTAGTGACATCTTTTTTGTGTGGGTGTTATCCCATGAAATTGTCACTACCGTAACATTGACGACCGAAAAATGACATCATTGTTTTGGTATTGACAAAAGGGAGCACAATCCTTTATTTCGAGGAAATTAACTAACTTTTAGTACATTTATGCACATTTTTAGCATTTTATAGTGTTAGTAGTGTTTTAGTATGTGGGTTAAAATTCTGTTATGTGGTCGCTACCAAAATATTACTGCCACCAGCAAAAATGTCCAGTCACGATCAAAACAATTTAAATATCTTATATTCAAATATTTTCAATAATATGCAAATATTTAAATATTCAAATCTTTTAGATTTTGAAGCTCTGTCATACAAAATAAAGCAAGTGTATCCACTGAAATGCTGTATAGACACAACATAGGAGTTAGCTTGCAAAATTGGTGAATGTTTGATTTATAAATATTATGTGTCAGTCTGTAGTTTATATCAGTGAGGAGTCATGCAACCAGAAGCAAAGACGCATGTCTAATGTCAGAAAGGTGGAAATTAAGGTTGGTATAGGTTGAGCAGAAGAACTGTACACATCAGTACTATTATCTTGACTACGAAAAGGATCAGTTATTAATACATTCTCAGAAAGAAAACAAGCAAAAAGTCCTTGACAATTTGATGATTCATCTGTACTCTGTGTGTATTAATTGTGATCTGTTCGGAACTGAAAAGAACTGAAAAACATATTGAAAAACACGTTTTATATATTTTCATTATTTTTAAGCTTTACAAATATAAATTAGGCCATAATCTTGATCATGATTTACATTTTTTGTAAAGGGGAAAACAGATAGTATGATATACAACCACTATGGGTAATCTTAATTTATAAATATTAATGCTTATAAATTAATGAAGCGTTTAGCCAACAGAGTACAGCAGTGCTGGCCCACTTTTTCAGCCTTGGAGTATCCCAGTGTTAATTAGATTAATAAACCTGCCATGATCACATCATCACAAACGTTTATTTTGGAAATTGAAAAATAGACAAAAAGAACAATGTAAAAGACTTAACAGCAGATGGAATAAACTACAATCCCATAAAGAATTGCAAACAACGTTAATAAAAAAGGTAAAAACAACAACAACAACATTAACTACTGACTTTAAGTTGTTTATTAAATATATATATATATATATATATATATATATATATATATATATTAAAAAATACCAAAATTATTTTTAGTATCCACCTTAGTTCTTTAATGTGGAAGTAAGCCTATTGGTGAGACTTTAGGTTCATTAGCCACTATAGGAAAATAACAAGGAAAATAACAATGTGCAGTAAATGGTAAAACTGTATGTTCATTTAAGATAATGCATTAAAATAATATGGTAAAACACACCGATTTGCAGTATCAAAGCAGCAAAACAAGCTATTAACAGCTAAAAATAACTGGACGCAGAGGAGACCGGAAGCCATACCCATAAAATGTATAAATGGCCACGCCCACTTTTACGGGAAGAAAAAGGTGGAAAGGGAGTCCGACGAGATTGCGACGTTCGCGGTGCTTTAAGAGTGGGCGGAGCACTGCAGTGCTCTGATTCAATGATTGGTCGAGATTTCTCTGTTGCATTAGGGGTAGTGTAGTTCTTTATCAGGAGTAGCTCTATCAAACAAATATATTGTAAAACAAATAACGTGGAATGGCAGATAGAAGTGTATATCATTCATAAACAATATCGAAGCTCATGGTCCTTCTGTAATTACAGCCTTTTAAGTTGTCGTTCAAAGTGAATCCCCTTATGGAGAAAATGAAAGAGAATTTACTTCCGGAAGCCAAATGTTGCATTCGCTGACAGACAAGAGCTGTTGACAGGCTTCAGAATAATTATTCACAATAAGTGACAGAACGTTTCGAGGTTTCCAAGTAACGTCAGGACCATGTGATTAATATTTAAAAGCTAAACTTACGCTTGTGGCATACGGACTTCAGTCGTGAAGCTAATAAACACGTTGCTTATGTATTAGAAAGTCAGTACGCTGCAGCTGATCATACACAAGCAGGACTGCTGTCTTCTTTAGATACGATCATAGAATAATAATAAACAACAACAACAACGACGACGAGATACTTATACACTGAATGCGCTTGTGTTTTCTGACAGAGTAAATAAGGACTTATATGCTTTTTGCCAGACAGTTTGAAGCAAACAGGTATGCAAAACAAAGTTGTCAGGTGTATTATTTATGAGTTATAGCACGTAAATCATTTATTTAGGCAATGTTTATTTTAAGGTTTAGCCTTAACGCAATGTCAACACTTATGAAGTTCATAAATGCTTGTTTAGCAGTTTCTCCAAATGTTTTCCCAAACGTCGTCAGTATTTAGAGTTGATAAGTGTGTTGATTATTAACTGCATGGTAGCTGTTCACATTTTCTTTAACCACATCTATTTTCTTCAGACGGATCTAAACCAGCGGCATGTTTGCAATACGAAGCTTTAGGTTTCTGTGCAGAAGATCAGCTGTTTCAGTATGGAGAAATAAAAGTCAAAGTGCTGGGAAGAGGCTGGATATAAGCGGGATTTATCCTCCTATTGCTACTCCATTCACTCAGAGTGAAGATGTGGATTATCAAAGACTTCATGACAATCTTAAGAAATATGGCAACTTGCCTTTTAGAGGTGGGTTGTTTAATTTTTTTTTTTTTTTTGACAAACAAAACGAGAAATACACTATGCAGTTGAAATTGCAAAGAACTGTTATGACTAAATTCTACAACATTTATGTGCTATATATTGTAATATTGATTTTGTGTGTCTTAGCTTTATCCTGAAAATTGTTAACAGATGTTAACTAGAAACGAGACGATAAACCTCGTGTTGTTAGGGTTAAAGTCCGCTTTTGCGGTGCACTGCCTAGTGGACGGTTTTAAAACAACATGGCAATATTTTTTGTTATCCTGAAGTCTTTTTTTACATCTCTCTTTTTATTGCACTGGCAGGTCTTGTAGTGCAGGGCTCTAATGGGGAATATCCATACCTGACACCGGAGGAGAGGGTTGAGGTGGTGAAAAGAGTGAAACAGGCGCTGCCAAAAGACAAGCTAGTCATGGCTGGATCTGGCTGTGAATGTAAGTCTCTCTTGTGGTTTAATTTATATATGGGCCATTCTATTGAAACCCACAATAATATTTAAAATATTAATAAGCTTAAAATATACCAAATTATCATATAATGGGTACTTGCAATTGGAAGGTGGCTTTCTTGAACCCTAACCCCTAAATTACAACTTATGAAAATTATATTAAAATAATTATTGCATTTGATTACATTGTTTTTTTAAATATCGTTTTTGAGGTTAAAAAAAATATAGCATTATCCAGCATTTTCATGTTGGAAAACTGATTTTAAGTACACCCTACATGATCAGGAAATATTCCTGTGTCCCTTTCTCACACGGTGAGTAGATAGGCCCCATCATTTTGAGGTAAATGTGTTCAAAAGTCAGAAAAATCTGTGTGTAACTTTAAAGAATGTCACTACTGAACACCATTTTTCTATAATTAACCACACTTTTTCGCAAGTTATTCCATAACATTTAGTTTTTATACTGTTTTGAACTGTGCCAGCTAACCATGTGCTGATTAGCATCTTTGAGCTAGGTTCACTACCGAAACAGTCACGACCGAAACATCTGGTAAAGTTTTGGTAGCGACATCTTTGTTTTTTTGGGTGTTATTCCAGTGAGATCATTGCTTTTTTTTGGTGCTACTCCATAAAAGTGTCACTACCGAAAATCTTACAACCAAAACATTTTTTATTAAGTTTCGGTAGACACATCTTGTTTTTTTTTTTTTTGTTTTTTTTTCATGTTATTTCATAAAATTGTCACTATTGAAACAGTCACAGCCGAAACATTTGGTGAAGTTTCGATAGTAACATCTTTGTTCTTTGGGTGTTATCCCATAAAATTGTCACTACTGAAATATTTGGTAAAGTTTCAGTAGTAACATCTTTGTGTTTTGGGTGTTATCCTATAAAATTGTCACAACCAAAACATTTGGTGAAGTTTCGGTAGTGACATCTTTGTTTTTGGATGTTATTCCATAAAACTGTCACTACCGAAACAGTCACAGCCAAAACATTTGGTGAAGTTTTGGTAATGCCATCTTTGTTTTTTGGGTGTTATCCCATAAAATTGTCACAACTGAAATATTTGGTAAAGTTTCAGTAGTGACATCATTATTTTTTGGGTGTTATCCTAAAAAAAATGGTCACAACTGAAATATTTGGTGAAGTTTCGGTAGTGACATCTTTGTTTTTGGATGTTATCCCATAAAACTGTCACTACCAAAACAGCCACAGCCGAAACATTTGGTGGTACGGAAATCTAATTTTTTAAAATGAAATTTATTGTTAAAAATATAATTATTGATTTACCCATGAAAACTTTTTAATAAAACAGAAACAAATATATTTACAAGATGTTTCCAATTCTGACTTTAAATAAATTCTGTAGAATGGCCAAAAATCCAGATAAAGTCCACAAACAACTGTAGATAACATTAGTTATGTTTTCTTTGTCTATTCTTGCAGCCACCAGAGCCACAATCCAAATGAGCCAGCAAATGGCAGACGCAGGTGCTGATTGTTTGTTAGTGGTAACACCTTGTTTTTACCGTGGTCGAATGGATAGCCGAGCTCTCATAAACCACTACACTAAGGTAGTCTTGAGTATTTTGCATTTAATCAAAGCCTCTTCTTTCCATTGTGATGGAATGCAACTGTGGACATTATGCATATCATTCTGTGCTCATTAGCATTTTTACTTAGTTAAATTGTGGTTGAGCTTCACACTTTGTCTTATTAAAATGCATTGTTGCTTTCCTCAATCCCAAGGTGGCAGATTCCAGTTCAGTGCCAGTTGTGTTGTACAGTGTGCCAGCAAACACAGGTCTCGACCTGCCAGTGGATGCAATAATTCAGCTTTCCCAGCATCCAAATATTGTCGGCCTCAAAGACAGTGGAGGAGATGTAAGACCTACCATAATACATACAGTATATGATGTTATATATGAGCAATATCACATGAATAGAAATGTGATATGACTGTATATTGGCACGGCTGTAATTCGGCCGTAGATAATCACAGCGTGCGATATACAGCCATATTGCATGGCTATGAGTGTGTTATCGCATTTATACAACAGTTCAGTTCAAAGACACAAGTTTGTTAATACATAATGACCCACAACAAGGTGTCTTTAAAAACATACGCAGAACTAATTTCTTCCGCCACGGATTCAAATCAGTTAAAGAGGTTAACAGCTGAACCCAAGCCTCTGTTACTAACAGAGGTCACATATCCGAAAACGTTGAAGCAAATTTTCAAAAAGATGTTATCTTTATTAGGAAAATGCATATTTGAAGTCTAAACAAGTACAGTCGTGGCCAAAAGTTTTGAGAATTACATAAATATTGGAAATTGGAAAAGTTGCTGCTTAAGTTTTTATAATAGCAATTTGCATATACTCCAGAATGTTATGAAGAGTGATCAGATGAATTGCATAGTCCTTCTTTGGCATGAAAATTAACTTAATCCCGAAAAAAAACTTTCCACTGCATTTCATTGCTGTCATTAAAGGACCTGCTGAGATCATTTCAGTAATCGTCTTGTTAACTCAGGTGAGAATGTTGAAGAGCACAAGGCTGGAGATCATTATGTCAGGCTGATTGGGTTAGAATGGCAGACTTGACATGTTAAAAGGAGGGTGATGCTTGAAATCATTGTTCTTCCATTGTTAACCGTGGTGACGTGCAAAGAAACGCGTGCAGCCATCATTGTGTTGCATAAAAATGGCTTCACAGGCAAGGCTATTGTGGCTACTTAGATTGCACCTAAATCAACAATTTATAGGACCATCAAGAACTTCAAGGAAAGAGGTTCAATTCTTGTTAAGAAGGCTTCAGGGCGTCCAAGAAAGTCCAGCAACACCAGGATTGTCTCCTAAAGAGGATTCAGCTGCAAAGAAGCCACTTCTCTCCAAAAAAAACATCAGGGACAGATTGATCTTCTGCTAAAAGTATGGCGAATGGACTGCTGAGGACTGGGGCAAAGTCATATTCTCCGATGAAGCCTCTTTCCGATTGTTTGGGGCATCTGGGAAAAAGGCTTGTCCGGAGAAGACAAGGTGAGCGCTACCATCAGTCCTGTGTCATGCCAACAGTAAAGCATCCTGAGACCATTCATGTGTGGGGTTGCTTCTCATCCAAGGGAGTGGGCTCACTCACAATTTTGCCCAAAAACACAGCCATGAATAAAGAATGGTACCAAAACACCCTCCAACAGCAACTTCTTCCAACTGTAGTGGACCGTGCATTCCAGGGCCCAGTTTATGGCAAGGGCCCCTCCCTGACCACAATAGTGGACAAAGGTTTGCTACATTTTGATTGGATCTTGGTGGACTAACATAAGCTAACTGTCCAGCGCCATCAGATAAGGACACCTGATGCCAGACACCTCTTAGAGGGCAAGAAGAGACCTTTGGTACAAAAACCCAGGAAGGACAGAACTTCCTATTGGTCAAGATGCACCTTGAAACTGCTTCCTAAGGTTCGGTTCTGTGATTGCCATAAAAATTCCTTAGGATCTTCAGATGCAGCAGCAATGGGTAAAACAAAGAGAGATCACAAAGATCCATCCAAATCCATTCATAACTATGTTTTCAAACCTTGAACTGATGCGAACCATAACACACACATCTTATACTTATTCATAGAAAAAAAGTATTCTCACAGACAGCAATGTGTAGTGCAACATCTTACACAAACTCAGCTGTTAAGGGACAAATGAATGCATGCATGACAGTTCAATCTTTTCCCATCATGTTTGGACTTAATGTGTTCATTACTTGACCAAATGTTGTCTGATTGTGTTTTGGAAAGTGAGAAATGCACCAGTAAAAATTATTGACACTTTTCTAACTTTGTGTTTGGACTATGCAAATGACTTCCACAAGAGGAAAGAAGGGTGGGCTACCCCATGTCCCCCGCTCTGATGGAACCAGCCAATCACAGCATGGAAATGGAGAAGCGCCAAATTCTAATCTCCTCCTCTTCGGAAAGGTATAAAGGTACCTCTCCAAAAGACACTCCTTGTTCTGAGTCTGCGGCCCGCTACAGGGAAGGCAGCAACAGATTCTGAGTCTGAGCCCCGGCAGGGTAAGACACTAACAGAGCAACAAAGTACTGAGTCTGCCCCGCAAGGGTCAGGTGTTAATATATACACCTCCATTCTGAGTCTCCGGCACATCCAGGGGACAGTAAGAGATAAAACTTCTTTCTGAGTCTGCGGCCAGTTACTGGGAAGGCAGCTACAGATACCTCCATTCTGAGTCTCCAGCTCCACAAGGGAGAGACACTAACAGACACAATCATTCTGAGCCTACTGTCCAGAGAGACAGAAACAGACGCTCCACGCTCCAGCTTTGAGGCAGCAAAGGAAAGAGATATTTTCCACGTTCAGAGTCTTCATCCAGCGAGACAACCACAGATGCAGCACGTCCTGAGTCTCCATCCAAGAGAGACAAAGCGGATTGACCAAGTTCTGAGTCTCTAGCCCAGAGAGGCAGAAGACCAACAGACATTTGCAACAAGGTTAAGCTCCAGCGAGCAAACCTTCACTTCAGGTACCTTTGCTTGCGCGTTCCAAGCTAAGGGCCTTCAGCACCTACACCAGGGCCACATCTTAGGACCCTTTGGTGCTCCAGGAGAACAGCATCCTACAGCGCTTCATGCTCAAGGCTGTCGAAACGGATTCCTGCTCCTTATCCCACTGACTGCTCCCAGCACAACCAGTGGAAGAATTCACCGCCACCGGACTGCTCAACCAACCACAGAGAACGTAAATATCACTTCCAATCCTCTTCCAGAGACCTTGGCATTGTTGTGTACTATCAGTATATGATCTTTCTAATTTACATTAGATATTGTATAGCTGATTGCAGTTGATAACAAATAATAGCTCATTTATTTGTTTGATGCATAATAAGGTTCTTTACCGATTAGCAACAGTTTATCTTTCCATAAGATAACATAGCTCTGACATAGCAACACCCAACTGATTCACTTGCATTTTATGCATCTTATTCACTTTATTCCTTTTGCATTTATTGTATTCATTTAATAGTTGATTACTCTTTTCTATCGTTTGCTAATACATTTATTTTATTACACTTGTGTCTTCCTTGTGTTGATAATACAGTGAGAGGTTCTACAAGTTAGATATCTCACCAATCTTTCTTATGTGATGTACTCATAACCGTATTGACATGTATATGTAGTGACATGTGATCCAAGAATCATAACGTCATCTGTGACATGAGTACCTATCACTACACTATTTCGCCTTCCTAGTAGGCGAAAGCAGAACTCACTACAAAATTTGACACCCCTGGTTGGGCCAAGTTAAAATGAGATGAGTCTCCTGTAAAATTCACTACACAACAATCCAACAACAGTTTGGTGAAGAACAATGCATTTTTCAGCACGATGGAGCACCGTGCCATGAGGCAAAAGTGATAACTAAGTGGCTCAGGGACCAAAACGTTGAAACTCCCCAGATCTTAATCCCATTGAGAACTTGTGGTCAATCCTCAAGAGGCGGGTGGACAAACAAAAACCCACTAATTCTGACAAACTCCAAGAAGTGATTACGAAAGAATGGGTTGCTATCAGTCAGGATTTGGCCCAGAAGTTGATTGAGAGCATGCCCAGTCGAATTGCAGAGGTCCTGAAAAAGAAGGGCCAACACTGCAAATACTGACTCTTTGCATAAATGGCATGTAATTGTCGATAAAAGCCTTTGAAACATATGAAGTGCTTGTAATTATATTTCAGTACATCACAGAAACAACTGAAACAAAGATCTAAAAGCAGTTGAGCAGCAAACTTTGTGAAAACTAATTTTTATGCCATTCTCTAAACTTTTGGCCACGACTGTACATTCTCACTTAAAAAAACTCTTAAAACTTAAAAAACAAAACATTTCAGTGAATTTAGGGTCCACCATTACACTCGCTATGAGAAATACCATAAGCGGAGTGATACAAACAGTGAAATGGCTGGACTGCTGTTATCACTAGAATACTGCACTATTCCCAGCCAATCAGATTCGAGGACCAGAAAAAACTCTTGTATAAATTAGCAATATTACACGAGTAGATATGAGATATGGCTGTAAATCGTCACAGCTGTGATTCACCGCAGGCCAAGTGCCGTAGGTAATCACAGTGTGACGATATACAGCCATATCTCACGTCTCCGAGTGCGATATTGTGTTTATACAAGAGTTCGAGGCACGAGAGTGTAAATAAAATAAAACAACAAATCTCAGTTTGACAGCTGAGCCCAAGCCTCTGTTACTAACGGAGCTCACATCTCCAAAAACATTAAAGCAAATTTTCAAATCAGACATTGTGTTCATTAAGGAACTGCATATTTGAAGTCTAAACAAGTGCATTCTCACCTAAAAAGTCTTAAAACTACATTCTGCCACACAAAAACTTTTAGTGGATTTGAACGTCCGCCATGACATTTGCTATGAGAAATACCACAAGCGGAGAGATACAAACGGTGAAACGGTTGGAGTGCTGTTATTACTAGAATATCACACTCCTCTCAACCAATCAGATTCGAGAACCAGAAAGAACTCTTGTATAACTGAGAATATGAGAGCTGCTGTAATAATAATCAGTTCTATACAAGATTACAACTGAGAATATATTTCCATCATTTAATGTTTCATGAATGCATTAAGTCTTTCTGTCATTTTTTTTCTTTAATTCTGCTATAGACATTTGACAGTTTTTTCCCCATGTGGTGCTTTTCATTTGAAATACTCTCAGACATACAGTGAGCGGAAACAAAATTGAAGAGAAAACTGATTACTCTCTCTCTGTCAATTGAAGTTTGTTTATTTTCCATGGTTTGCCCTTTGTCACTATTTTTCTCAAGTTAAAACGTAATCACTGGATTCAAAGTTAAAGGTTTTGTGCTAATCTTAATTGCCTTCAGTAACCAAAGCAAAAAAAAAAAGTAAAATGCATAATAATTGCATATTTTTTTCTGTTCACAGTCTCATATTTCAGTCTGTTTTCACTTTGTCGTATCTATCACCTTAAAACACTTTAATATTTGATAATTAACAGATTACCAGAATAGCTCTGATCGTGCAGAAAACCAGATCTCAGGATTTCCAGGTGCTTGCAGGATCTGCTGGTTTCCTCATGGCTGCATACGCCGTTGGTGAGAATCCAAAAAATCTTTACCCCATCAAAGTATCAATATTATTAATTAATATACCTGGTGCACCCTATAATACAATATTTCTTTATTTAAGTAAATGAATAAATAATTAGTATTACAAGACATAATGCCACAATATATACCTGCAGTTGTACTTAAAAAATGTACTTCACAAATTATTATTATTATTATTTTTGCCTTATTTTAGGCGAAAGAGATGTGGGAGTTTTGATGTAGATCTGCTTAATGTCACAATGCAAAAATATTTAAATGGGCCTAAAAATAAGCTTTATTTTGACTTTAGGTTAATTGTGACCTACGTTGGAGACACTGCACTTCATTTATTCTGTTTGTCTGTACAAGCCATGTCAAATTCCTTCTAATATACAGAAAGTACATTAAGAGTAATCATTTAAACGTGACAAGTTAGACATGTCAAACAATTTGTGACCATGATAAAAAAACAAATCAAGCAAATTGTCACCGTTCACCTTGAAGGGCAACTGATTAATGTACGTTCACAGAAATAGCAGAAGAAAGACGGTACGTAATCGAAACATGTCAGTGCTAATACTACATCCACCTCATTTTTGTCTTTGATAACTTACCGCGAGACAAAACTACAGTTAATCAAATGCCAGTTTGTGGGAGAGCGTCTGGGAAGCCTGTCAGTTAATCAGCACAATCAAAGTCGCCTAAATATCTGTCAGAAAGATCGGGGGTGGCGAGTCACTGGGCCATTTTCATGAACATGGGTGGTGTCAGTCTGTCAGTCAAGCTGTTGTTTATGTGGGAGGGGTCTGTAGTGTGTCAATCACATAGTGAGGGATAGTTAGCAGTACTGAATTTCTAAATGTTTTTGCATGGTTACTTTAGACCATTGGTTTGCAGAGAATAACTCAAAATGTACTCACCCGCAAACCATCCAAGATGAAGATGTGTTTGTTCCTTCATCAGATTTGGAGAAATCCAGCATTCCATCACTTGCTCACCAAGTGACTTGGTGCCATGAGAATGAGAGTCCAAACAGCTAATAAAAACATCACAATAATCCACACTGATCAAGTTCATATTTACAGTTGAGGTCAAAAGTTTACATCCCCCTTTCAGAATCTGCATAATGTTAATTATTTTACCAAAATAAGAGGGATTATTTTTATGTTATTTTTTTATTTAGTACTATAAGACATTTCACATAAAAGATGTTTACATAAAGTCCACAATAGTTGAATTTATTAGCATGACCCTGTTCAAAAGTTTACGTCCCCTTGATTCTTAGTACTGTGTTGTTAGCTGAATGATCCACAGCTGTGTTTTTTGTATAGTGATAGTTGTTCATGAGTCCCTTGTTTGTCCTGGACAGTTAAACTGCCCGCTGTTCTTCAGAAAAATCCTTCACGTCCCACAATTCTTTGGATTTTCAGCATTTTTGTGTATTTGAATCATTTCCAACAATGACTGTATGATTTTGAGATCTATCTTTTCACACTGAGGACAAATATTACAGAAGTTTTAAATGCTCACATAAATTAATTAATCTGATGCGCATATAAACACAAAACAGTCCTAAATGAAAGAAAATAAGTTGACAAAAAGATTGGATCTAATATTTGGTGATAATAAAGCATAATAAGAGATTTATAAGCAGTTGTTTAGAGTCCGGTCAGTTTTGACCCGGGAACACCACAAGTGTGACTTTTTGGAAATTTGTACAAAATAAAAGCATTTAAAAGCAAACTTCATGATTAGACATTAAAGCACACTAGTGTGATTAACAGTTCAAATTCTAAGAGTTTTTTGTTTAATATTGTGAAAATTATTCATAAAAAAATGCTTTTTTTCACTCAAAAACGAGGTGCCTACCTTTGGATAAATGAGGCCTATGATTAATCAGATGCAAATAGAAACACAAAACCAGTCCTAAATGAAGGAAAACAAGTTGACAAACAGATTGAATCCAATATTTGGTGATAATAAAGCATAATGAGAGATTTATAAGCAATTTTTTGGAGTCCGGTCATTTTTGACCGGGAACACCACAAGTGTGACTTTTTGCAATTTTGTACAAAATAAATCATTTAAAAGCAAACTTCCTGATTAAACATTAAAGCACACTAGTGTGAGAAACAGTACCAATTTTTAGAGATTTTTTTTTAATATTGTGAAAATTATTAATAAAAAATGCTTTTTTTCACTCAAAAACGAGGTGCCTACTTTCAGATAAATGAGGCCTATGGTTAATCAGATGCAAACAGAAACACAAAACCAGTCTTAAATGAAAGAAAACAAGTTGACAAAAGAATGAATCCAATATTTGGTGATAATATAGTATAATGAGAGATTTATAAGCAATTTTTTTGGAGTCCGGTCATTTTTGACCGGGAACACCACAAGTGTGACTTTTTGCAATTTTGTACAAAATAAATCATTTAAAAGCAAACTTCCTGATTAAACATTAAAGCACACTAGTGTGAGAAACAGTACCAATTTTTAGAGATTTTTTTTTAATATTGTGAAAATTATTAATAAAAAATGCTTTTTTTCACTCAAAAACGAGGTGCCTACTTTCAGATAAATGAGGCCTATGGTTAATCAGATGCAAACAGAAACACAAAACCAGTCCCAAATGAAAGAAAACAAGTTGACAAAAGAATGAATCCAATATTTGGTGATAATATAGTATAATGAGAGATTTATAAGCAATTTTTTTGGAGTCCGGTCATTTTTGACCGGGAACACCACAAGTGTGACTTTTTGGAAATTTGTACAAAATTAAAGCATTTAAAAGCAAACTTCAGGATTAAACATTAAAGCACACTAGTGTGAGAAACAGTACCAATTTTTAGAGATTTTTGCTTAATATTGTGACAATTATTAATAAAAAATGCTTTTTTTTCACTCAAAAGCGAGGTGCCTACTTTCGGATAAATGAGGCCTATGGTTAATCAGATGCAAATAGAAACACAAAACCAGTCCCAAATGAAAGAAAACAAGTTGACAAAAAGATTGGATCCAATATTTGTGATAATAAAGCATAATAAGACATTTATAAACAGTTGTTTAGAGTCCGGTCATTTTTGACCAGGAACATCACAAGTGTGACTTTTGGCAATTTTGTAAAAATAAAAGCATTTAAAAGCAAACTTCATGATTAGACATTAAAACACACTACTGTGATTAACAGTTCAAATTCTGAGAGTTTTTTGTTTAATATTGTGAAAATTATTCATAAATGCGTTTTTTCACTCAAAAACGAGGTGCCTACCTTTGGATAAATGAGGCCTATGATTAATCAGATGCAAATAGAAACACAAAACCAGTCCTAAATGAAGGAAAACAAGTTGACAAACAGATTGAATCCAATATTAGGTGATAATATAGCATAATGAGAGATTTATAAGCAATTGTTTGGCGTCCGGTCATTTTTGACCGGGAACACCACAAGTGTGACTTTTTGCAATTTTGTACAAAATAAATCATTTAAAAGCAAACTTCCTGATTAAACATTAAAGCACACTAGTGTGAGAAACAGTACCAATTTTTAGAGATTTTTTTTTAATATTGTGAAAATTATTAATAAAAAATGCTTTTTTTCACTCAAAAACGAGGTGCCTACTTTCAGATAAATGAGGCCTATGGTTAATCAGATGCAAACAGAAACACAAAACCAGTCCCAAATGAAAGAAAACAAGTTGACAAAAGAATGAATCCAATATTTGGTGATAATATAGTATAATGAGAGATTTATAAGCAATTTTTTTGGAGTCCGGTCATTTTTGACCGGGAACACCACAAGTGTGACTTTTTGCAATTTTGTACAAAATAAATCATTTAAAAGCAAACTTCCTGATTAAACATTAAAGCACACTAGTGTGATAAACAGTGCACATTTTTATAATTTTTTTTATCTCGTATTGTGAAAATTAATAAAAAATGATTTTTTTCACTCAAAAAATGAGGTGCCTACTTTCGGATAAATTAGGCCTTTCGATTAATCAGATGCAAACAGAAACACAAAACCAGTCCTAAATGAAAGAAAACCAGTTGACAAAAAGATTGAATCCAATATTTGGTGATAATATAGCATAATGAGAGATTTATAAGCAGTTGTTTAGAGTCCGGTCAGTTTTGACCCGGGAACACCACAAGTGTGACTTTTTGGAATTTTGTACAAAATTAAAGCATTTAAAAGCAAACTTCATGATTAGACATTAAAGCACACTAGTGTGATTAACAGTTCAAATTCTAAGAGTTTTTTGTTTAATATTGTGAAAATTATTCATAAAAAAAAGCTTTTTTTCACTAAAAAACGAGGTGCCTACCTTTGGATAAATGAGGCCTATGATTAATCAGATGCAAATAGAAACACAAAACCAGTCCTAAATGAAGGAAAACAAGTTGACAAACAGATTGAATCCAATATTAGGTGATAATATAGCATAATGAGAGATTTATAAGCAATTGTTTGGCGTCCGGTCATTTTTGACCGGGAACACCACAAGTGTGACTTTTTGCAATTTTGTACAAAATAAATCATTTAAAAGCAAACTTCCTGATTAAACATTAAAGCACACTAGTGTGAGAAACAGTACCAATTTTTAGAGATTTTTTTTTGATATTGTGAAAATTATTAATAAAAAAATGCTTTTTTTCACTCAAAAACGAGGTGCCTACTTTCAGATAAATGAGGCCTATGGTTAATCAGATGCAAACAGAAACACAAAACCAGTCCCAAATGAAAGAAAACAAGTTGACAAAAGAATGAATCCAATATTTGGTGATAATATAGCATAATGAGAGATTTATAAGCAATTTTTTTGGAGTCCGGTCATTTTTGACCGGGAACACCACAAGTGTGACTTTTTGCAATTTTGTACAAAATAAATCATTTAAAAGCAAACTTCCTGATTAAACATTAAAGCACACTAGTGTGATAAACAGTGCACATTTTTATAATTTTTTTTTATCTCGTATTGTGAAAATTAATAAAAAATTATTTTTTTTCACTCAAAAAATGAGGTGCCTACTTTCGGATAAATTAGGCCTTTCGATTAATCAGATGCAAACAGAAACACAAAACCAGTCCTAAATGAAAGAAAACCAGTTGACAAAAAGATTGAATCCAATATTTGGTGATAATATAGCAAAATGAGAGATTTATAAGCAATTGTTTGGCGTCCGGTCATTTTTGACCGGCAACACCAATAATGTGACTTTTTGCAATTTTGTACAAAACAAAAGCATTTAAAAGCAAACTTCCTGATTAAACATTAAATCACACAAGTGTGAGAAACAGTTAAAATTTTTTTTTAGTTTTTTGTTTAAATATTGTGACGATTATTCATTAAAAAATTACTTTTTCACTCAAAAAAAAAGAGTTGTTTTGAGTAATCAATCAGATGCATATAGAAACGCAAAACCAGTCCTAAATTTTATCAGCTGTTTAGACTCTCATTTCTGACTAAACACATTTCTCCAAATCTGATGAAGAAACAAACTCTTCTACATCTTCGATGTAAATCTAAATCTTCCTCCAATTTTCATTTTTGAGTGTACTGTTCCTTTAAGAGCCGTTTTCGCTGTGTTTTTTATAGGGGCCGTGGGAGGCGTGTGCGCCCTCGCAAATGTCCTGGGTCAGCAGGTGTGTGATCTAGCCCAGCTGTGTGTTTCAGGACGCTGGGACGAGGCCAGAGAGCTCCAATATCGCCTCATCGAACCCAACACAGCAGTGAGCATCGCATCACCATGGCAACGCCACACATTTATACCACAGATACATTTACTGCTATATAGGCATGATAAACATTGGAAGCAACCCTTCCCCCCAAGAGCTGCTCAACATGAGCTTTGCTTCAAAGGCCATGAGAAAGATTCGCACTATGGTGTAAATGTGCTTTTGAAAAAGGAAAAACATAATGGGCTGATCCTAAAAGGCTTGAACAGACTCTAAACGGCACCTTTGACCTTGTGTAAAAGAGAATCTGTGATTGATTTTGACTCTATTCATTAAATTGCAATGTCCCTCCCCCTCTTTTTTTGTAGGTAACTCGGCTGTACGGCGTTCCCGCTTTGAAACAAGCAATGGAGTGGTTTGGATATCACGGCGGTGTGTGTCGGTCCCCGTTGCAGACCTTATCAAAGGCAGATTTAGAGCAGCTTCGAGTGAAATTCTCCTCCAACGGTTGGCTGTAGAAGCAGGACTGCCGACAGAATCAAAGTGTTACAGTACCAGAGCGTTCGAAAACAGAATGGTTAATTCGTTTTTGTGTTATTATTAATTCAAACTAATTTTTCTACAAGATTTTCTCATAGCAATGCATTAAAATGTAATTTGCTAGATATAGCAGTGTGCGGCATTCTTCTGTTTTTGTCAGAAAAATTGAAAAATATTTCAGTGTAACTGGTTTGATTTTTTTCTTCCAAATTTAATGTTTTATGGTTTCATAAATTTTTTGTGTTGTTTTAATGTTGAGTTTTCTGCATCACAATGCTGTTTGTCCAAAATGGCTTTTATACAGATTGTAAAAAGCCATTTTGAGCCATTTTGGATGTGATTTTACATCATTTATTCTTTAACATTAGATTTTATTCTTGTTTTGAAATAAATCAAAACCAGTCATTATATATTTTTTATATAAATTTAGCATGTTATAATAATACCTAGAATACCTATAAAAGGAACAATTATTTCAAAATAACTTAAAGTATGTTTTTTTTATATTCTTGTTTTGAAAACAAAGCAATATTTGTAAGATTTTGACAGTGCACTATTATATTATACACTATCATATAAGTTAATTAAAATGCTTTTGGTATTTTGAAACTACAATATTATTATGTATTCATTCATTCATTTATCTTCAGTAGGTTCTTGGGAAAATCTTGTTTTAATATATATATATATTAATAAAACAAAAAATAACAATACTTATTTTGAATATATTTGAATAAAAGGAACACTGTAAAAAATTTGCTGTAGTTCTGCAGCTGGTTGCCAGTAACTTACTGTAGATTTTTAATTTATGTTATTTACTGGCAACAGTTTGTTCAAAGTTAAATGAACATTAAACATTAACAAGTCTTTGTCTTTACAGAATAAAACTATAAAATAACAACCTACTGCAAAGCATTCTGGGAACCAGAAACCTTCATCAACCTTTTTCTGTTTTTTTCCTTCAGATTTTGGTTCCCAGAATGCTTTGCATGAGGCTGTTATTTTAGTTTTATTCTGTAAAGATAAAGACTTGTTAATGTTTAATGTTCAATTAACTTTGAACAAACTGTTGCCAGTAAATAGCATAAATTAAAATCTACAGTAAGTTACTGGCAACCAGCTGCCAGTAATACTGTAATTTCTACAGATTTTGTTTACAGTGAAACAATACTTCAAAATTTTTTGAAAGTGCAAAATTATAATAATCACAATTATTATTTTTATATATATTTCATTTAAGTTAAATAAAATGATTTTAGTATTTTAGTAAACTGCATTATTACATCTATCCATTGTGCAAACTGTTTATCTTCTGTAGGTTAATGTGAAAAAATGATCATATTGTTTTTTAAAATAATAATCATCATTTTTAATATATTTGAATAAAACAAAACACTTTTAATATTTTGAAATCGCAATTGAAATTTGTTAAATTCTTGTTTTGAAAAACAAATATATTGTTTTAATAAGTTAAAATACTATTTAGAAAGTATAATATTATTCTAAAAAATCTTATAGTCTTAAGTAAACAAAATGCTTTCAAAATTTTGAAACTACATTATTATAATCCTAATAGTTTTTTTTAAAGATTTTGGCAGTGCGATATTATTTCCTTAAGTAAAATAAAATGCTGTTAGTATTTTAAAACTACAATATTATGCATCCATCCATTCTTCAAACCATTTGTCTTCTGTAGGTTCATGGGAAAATAGTATTACTATATTATTATTATTATTATTATTATTATTAAAATAAAACCAATAATTAAGCATATTTCAATAAAAGAAAACAATACTTACAATATTTTGGAAGTGAAGGGTTTGTTAAATTCTTATTAAATTGTTTTGAAAGTACAATATTATTATAATCACAATTTTGATTTTGTTTTTAAAATTTTGACAGTGCAATAGTATATTCTTAAGTAAAAAAAAATGCTTTAAGTATTTTAAAACTACAATATTATTATGCATCCATCCACTCTCCAAAACATTCTTAAGTAAAAAAAAAAAAAAAAAAAAAAAAACACTTAGTAGGGATGTAACGGTATCAAAACTTCACGGTACGGTAATACCTCGGTATGAATGGCACGGTACGGTATTTATTAGGGATGTAACGGTATTGTAAATACCGTCGTACCGCAATAACAAATTTTTCCGATACTACCGTGGTCGCATGACTCGATAAAACAATAGGTCTTCTGAGAAAAGTTTGCTCAGGCGAATGGAGCGAACGGGAGGTAGGCGGGAACTACAATTCCCATCAGCCCAGGCGTGGCCATCATCCTTTGCGGTCTGTTGCCCGCCACCCTTGAACGTCAAGTTCATTTTATTTTCGATATAGCGCCAGATCACAATAGAAGTCATTTAAGGTTATCTTTCATATAGAACAGGTCTATACATTGTTCTTTTATTAAACAAACTTGATTGCATTATGCTATTTATCTTATTTACACAAAGGCATGTCATTTCTGTCTCTACATGATGGCGCGTTTACAATGTCTCCCCCGTGAAAACACGCAGGACTCCATTCATAAAAACTAGGGATGTAACGGTATCAAAACTTCACGGTACGGTAATACCTCGGTATGAATGGCACGGTACGGTATTTATTGAATCATTTACAGGAAAAACAAAACTAATGAAGAGACTCGAAAAAAGTGCCAGAAGTGTTTATTAAACAGTTTACATGAACACTGAACATATCAATGGCATAAAAATTAGCCATCTATCTGTAAACTTTGAAACAGGAACTTCAATTTTTCAGTTTTAATAACAAAAAAATATTAAACCATGTAACCACGTTACTTTTTTTCGCAGTACTTTAGCCAACTTTGTGTAATCACGAAAACATTCATTTCAGTGGAAAAATAAGTCCAAAACTCTCTATTTTAACATTTTGAACAATAGGGCTCTACAATCTTTTGCTTTTTTTTTTTTTTTTTTTAGAAATTCTTATGTGTTTTAATTTTTCTGATAATCAAATGAAAGCATAAACATTTATTTATTTTTAATTAAATGAAAAATAAACCCTTTTAATTTTTGGCAAACAAACAGAGTTTTACTGTTAAAACCCATCCATGGAAGAAAAATTATATTCAGTTTAAAACGTTTAAATAATAATTGTAGTATTTTTTTCTACAATTAAGTGGTTAATCTTCTTGTAATATTTATTTTTTATTATATATATTGTTTTATGTAAATTATTTAAATAGGAATATATAAACACCTACATTATACTGTACAAAAGAAATACAAGACTTATATTGTTCTGTTTCATGTTAAACCGTACTTTTATTTTGACAGGTTGCCGTGAAGTTTCTGTGTACAGTGTGATATGCTAGTTTTCTTAAATGAAACGGTAAAAGTGACACTAACAGAAGCTTTGGAGATTAAGTTTATCTGTTCATGTGAGATGCAAATGCCAAAAATTAGCGGGAGCATCACACGTGCTTCAGTATGAGTGTAGTAAAGAAAAAAAAAACGCGTCTCCACCATCCATACAGACAGAGGCAAACGGAACATGCGGGATTCATATTAAAACGGTCTTTTTGCATTTCAGTTTTCACAGACACTAGTCCATATCGCGATTTGAATTAAGTGACAGACCAACTTTTGATTTATTAATCCAAAAATCAACAAATTCCGTGGCATTCCGCGCTATAGTAAATTCCGTTTTTATGAATGGAGTCCTGCGTGTTTTCACGGGGGAGACATTGTAAACGCGCCATCATGTAGAGACAGAAATGACATGCCTTCGTGTAAATAAGATAAATAGCATAATGCAATTAAGTTTGTTTAATAAAAGAACAATGTATAGACCTGTTCTATATGAAAGATAACCTTAAATGACTTCTATTGTGATCTGGCGCTATATCGAAAATAAAATGAACTTGACGTTCAAGGGTGGCGGGCAACAGACCGCAAAGGATGATGGCCACGCCTGGGCTGATGGGAATTGTAGTTCCCGCCTACCTCCCGTTCGCTCCATTCGCCTGAGCAAACTTTTCTCAGAAGACCTATTGTTTTATCGAGTCATGCGACCACGGTAGTATCGAAAAAATTTGTTATTGCGGTACGACGGTATTTACAATACCGTTACATCCCTACCACTTAGTATTTTGGTATTTTAAAAATAAAAACTATTTTTAACATATTTGAATAAAAGGAAACAATACTTGCAATATTTGTTAAATTGTTGTTTTTAAAGCAAATATTGTTTTAAAGTAAACAAAATGCTTTCAGTATTTTGAAATTGCAATATTATATTCTTAAGTGAAAAGAAAAATGCTTTTAATTTAAAATATTATAATTATATATTTTTTAATAAAAACAATAATTGAACATATTTCAATATTCAATTGTTATTTTGAAAACAAATATATTGTTTTAAAGTAAACAAAATTATTTCATTATTTTGTAAGTACAATATTATTATAGCCTAATCAGTGCAGTATTCTTAAGTAAAATAAAAAAAATGCATTTAGTTTTTTTTTTAAATAAAAACAACTATTTTTAACATTTGAATAAAAGGAAACAATACTTGCAATATTTGTTAAGTTGTTTTGAAAACTAATATTATATTGTTCTAAAATAAACAAAATGCTTTCAGTATTTGAAAGTACAAAATTATATTCTTAAGTAAAATAAAATGCTTTTAGTATTTTAAAACTACAATATTATGCTTCCATTCGTTTTGAAAAAAACTGTTTATCTTCTGTTGGTTAATGGGAAAATATTATTATATATTATTATTTTAAATAAAAACAATAGTTATTGTGAACATATTTAAATAAAATGGAAAGAAAATACAATAGTTTGAGCTTGTTTTGAAAACAAATATACTGTTTTAAAAATAAAAAATAAATTTTTAAGTAAAACAATACTTGAAATATTTTGAAATCACAATATTTATTACATTCTTGTTTTGAAGTAAAGCGAACCAGTATATTTTGATCCAATAATGCATGAGGGTTCAATTTCAAGTGCGACCACAAGTAGGCGCTTTAAACAACCTAGACGTGTTTAAATTGTCTGATGAGGTGCAAACCTGTGATCTCTTTTAAAGCGGATAAAAAGCATTGGTATATGAGTCATGCATCTCCAAAGAGTAGATTGTTGCAGAATGAGAAAATGAGAGCGAGAGAAAAAAAAACAACAACGTTGCTACATTTTCTGACTCTTGCTGGGAGCAAAATGACAAGAAACTCTAGACAGAGAGCAGTCATTATCTTCTCTCTTTACCTCATTCTCAGTCTATTTAGAGTGCTGTCGCTCTGACATTTCAGCTTTTTCTCTCTAAAGTTCTCGTCTGGCTGTCCTTGTTGCCAAACCTTCGATGAACTATTTTTTTTCTTCACACGTCTCCACAACCACATTTGCAGCACGGGTGCTCACCCAAGGCAATGCGCTGACCTCGGCTGGTAGTTATTGTGTGAGACAACCCTTTCAGTCATTAATGCAGTGGTTATGAAGAGAGATGTTTTAAAGGTATTCATATCATTCTTCCATACTCTTGACCTATGTTTGTCTCCTGTGCTTTCAGCCCCAACCTTTCACGCTCCTCTACTGCGCCAAGTTGCTCGATGCCCACATGATAAACTAGTGCCCTAGGCAAGCTCTTTTCTTCTGACATCCACTAACATTTAGACGTCAATTAAACTTAAGGAGTTTGCAAATATGTTCGATTGTGTCCACTCTCTGCTGCAAACCTTGCACTGGCTATGCACACACACTGTAAAAAAAAGAAAGTACTGCCAAAAGGTACACCAGTGTTTTTGTACCATATTTGTACCCCCGCAATTTAAAGTGCAAAACATTGGTGCTATTTTATAAATGTCGATTAAAAATGATTGTGAAATGACGGCGTTTCCATTAATCAATGTTATGTGACTGAAACGTAATTTTTTCATCTCGCGATAAGTCATGGCAATGGATTTTTGTGGGGATTTTGGCTATATTTAATCAAATTTGACCTGTAAATGCGAAAAAAAAAAAACGTTTCCATTGCTGTTTAAACAAAATACCACCTCATGCGAGCGTAAAAACTTTTTTGCGATATATGGGAGTTTTTGCTCAATTGACACGTCTCCATTAGGCATATTTTCAATTTGCAATTTCAATTTGCGCAATTTAAAGGCAAAACATTGGCGCTATTTTCTAAATGTTGATTAAAAAGTATAGCGGAATGACGGCGTTTCCATTAACCAATGTTATGTGACTGAAACTTACTTTTTTCCTCTCGCGATAAGTCATGGTAACAGATTTCTGTGGCATTTTGGCTACTTTTAATCGAATGTGACCTGTAAATGCGAAAAAAAAAACATTTCCATTGCTGTTTTGCGAAGTATTCCTTTTTCGAATTGCCTGAAAAACCACCTCATGTGAGCGTAAAAACTTTTTTGCGAAATATGGGAGTTTTTGCGCAATTGACGCATTTCCAGTAGGCGTATTTTAATTTGCAATTTCAATTTGCGCAATTTAAAGGCAAAATGTTGGCGCTATTTTCTAAATGTTGATTAAAAAGTATAGCGGAATGACGGCGTTTCCATTAACCAATGTTATGTGACTGAAACTTACTTTTTTCCTCTCGCGATAAGTCATGGTAACAGATTTCTGTGGCATTTTGGCTACTTTTAATCGAATTTGACCTGTAAATGCGAAAAAAAAACATTTCCATTGCTGTTTTGCGAAGTATTCCTTTTTCGAATTGCCTGAAAAACCACCTCATGTGAGCGTAAAATTTTTTTGCGAAATATGGGAGTTTTTGCGCAATTGACGCATTTCCAGTAGGCGTATTTTCAATTTGCAATTTCAATTTGCACAATTTAAAGGGTAATGGAAATGCAGCTAGTGTTACTCTTATTGGTTGGCCAGTTATTTACCAAGTGATGGAAAACAGCCTTTGGTAAAAAAAAAAAAAAAGCAAGGTGCGTTTGTGCAATAAAAATATAAATATCTCTAGCTTCCGCTAACTGTCGTACGCTCATGAGAGAGACTGACGTAGGGTGTAGGCATAGCGTAAACTCTAGGAAGAATATGCTAGTCTCGCGAGAACCAAGTTTTGTTTACAACAAAGGAAAACCAGTCTCTTCTTGTCTTATATCAAAATCCTTCAACATTTTCCTTTACAAATAAATTAAGTCTAACCTTTTTTGAGATGCATGTACATCATTAAAGATATCAGTAAACAAAGTCAGCCAAAAAAAAAAATTCTGGAGGATTGTTAAATTATTCAGTGAAATTCCTGGTTTGGTAAAGTGATAAGCCCCTTGGAACAAGGGTGCTCAACCCTGTTCCTGGAGATCTACCTTCCTGCAGAGTTCAGCTCCAACCATGATCAAACACACCCGAACCAACTAATTAGGATCTGAAGGAGCACTTGATAACTATAGACAGTTGTGTTTGATCAGGGTTGGAACTAAACTCTGCAGGAAGGTAGATCTCCAGGAACAGGGTTGGCACCCCTGCCTTAGAATATACCATTATAAACTTGCTCAGGTGCCATAGTAGTGTGGGGTACTTGAGAGTAAAACAAGTTGTTTCTTGAAGTTTTCACTGTTAATAGTGCATGGCAAAGAATTCACCATGGTTGGTAAAGTGCTTTCAGAAGATCTCCGGGATAAAGTTGTGTAAAGGCATAAGTTAAAAGAAGGCTATAGGCTTTAGCTGTCCCCCGGAGTACTGTTTAGAGCAACATTAACAATTGGAAAGTGTATGGCACCACCAGCACATTTCAAAGTGGATGACAGAGCCAGAAGAACATTGATAAGATAAGCTACCAAGAGGCCAAAGGCAACTTTGAAGGACATACAAGGCTTCATGGCTGGGTCTGGTCAGTCTGTGCATGTGACAGCTATATCTCCCAAGTTTTACACAAAGCTGGCCTGTATGGGAGGGTGTCACGAAAGAAGCCCTGATGAGACCAAAACTGACCTTTTTGGACTGAACTCAAAGCGCAATGTTTGTCGAAAAGCAAACATAGTACACCATTTAAAACACACCATATCTAATGTGAAGCAAGGTGGTGGCAGCATTATGTTGTGGGGGTGTTTCTCTTCAGCTGGGACTGGGCGATTGGTCAGGATTGAAGGGAAAATGGATGCCAAGTACATCCAAATTCTTGAGGAAAACCTGCGTCCCTCTGCTAGACAGCCGAAGATGGGCAGGTCATTCACCTTCCAACATGACAATGACCCTAAACATACTGCAAAATCAACAAAGAAATGGATAAGAAGGTGTATGTCCTTGAGTGGCCAATTGAGCAATTCTACTAGGAAGAATGGGCAAATATTCCCCAATCAAGGTGTCTGATGAAAAGTTCTAAAAAGTCTGATGGCTGTAATTAAAGCAAAAGGTGGCTCTACAAAGTATTAAATCAATGGACTGATGACTTTTCTGTTATTCTATTTAGGGGTCAAGCACTGAAGGTGAAGAAGAAGAATGCCAATGGATACAATAGGTGCCTATTGTATATCCATTGGCGTTCTTCTTCTTCTTCCGTTTCTTACGCTATATGTGACCCTGGACCACAAAACCAGTCTTAAGTCGCTGGGGTATATTTGTAGCAATAGCCAAAAATACATTGCATGGGTCAAAATTTTTTATTTTTCTCTTATGCCAAAAATCATTAGGAAATTAAGTAAAGTTCATGTTCCATGAAGATTTTTTGTGAAATTCCTACTGTAAAAATATAAAAATGTAATTTTTGATTTGTAATATGCATTGTTAAGAACCTAATTTGGACAACTTTAAAGGTGATTTTCTCAGTCTTTTTGATTTTTTTGCATCCTCAGATTTCTGATTTCAAATAGATGTATCTCAGTCAAATATTGTCCTATCCTAACAAACCATACATCAATAGAAAGCTTATTTATTGAGTATGTATAAATCTCAGTTTTGTCAAATTTAACCTTATGACTGGTTTTGTGGTCCAGGGTCACATATAGTCTATGGCAGCCCATAGAACCAATTATGAGAAAGTTATGAAATTTGGCACACTAATAGAAGTAAGTGTCAACATTAACCATACCACATTTGGAGTTTCTAACTCAAACTCTCTAGCGCTACCACTTGTCCAAAGTTTCACTCATGTTTATGCTAATAACTTTTGAACCGTAAGGCACAGAATCAATATTATTTTTTCTCTGAATCCTTGCGTCATGCTGAGTTGAATGAAGTCCATTTTAATTGGTATTTGAAGAATAAAAAAAAAACTGTAAGGTTTAGTTTTTTATTTATTTATAAAAGTTCATAAAACCTACTTCTTTTTTTTAACTTGGCCTAGACGGTTTGTCTGTTTTTTTGTTGTTGTTTTTTTACCAAAACTGGCTCAGATCATCATCTGACCATGGAGGCAAAAAGTTATGGAATTCAAGTTGATTAGTCAAATTGTTCTCGAATAGCACACAGACAAAATGGACAAAAATGGACGTGATCTCTGCAACGGTTTGGTGTATTGAGACCAAACTTGGTGTGTGTTATAACAAGCATAACCTGAGGCTACCCACACAGTTTTGGAGCAGTGCCACCTAGTGGTCAGGAAATACGAAAAATAGATTTTTTAGCTTATAACTTCTGAATGGTTTCCCTATAAAAACTGGTCTCTTTAGATTCTGTGAATCATGCTGAGTCAAATGATACCCAATTTTGAATTTTGTAGTAAAATGCTATATTTTACGAACGCATTGACGTATCGTTACAAAACTCGGTATGAGTCATCAGCACGATGCCCTGAAGAAGCCTGAGAAGTTTAAAGCCTAGTGGTAAAATCAAATATTCACATCCTTATAACTTTGGGTGTGGTTGATTTATTTTTACGAGAGTCACCTTTTTCTGAATCCGTTGGCGCTGTAATTGAACAAAACATGAAAATGCCATTGACTACAATAGAGTATTATGATATAAAATGCTACATTTTTACCAATGCATTTTTGTACCTTTACAAAACTTTTTATTTGCATATTTATTTATTTAGCTTTTTCTTAATTTGCAGAGCTGTTGTGTTCTTTCATTGGTTTTGTTATGGAGTGAAGGAGATGTGAGGCGTGCGGATTCATATGCAAAGCATGACGTGGTAAAACATGAAACAGACAAGGGTCAGAAAATGGCGAAGTGATATGGCATTTTGCATTTAACAGTTTTGTTCAGTAAAACCATATGATTACTTGCTTTTGATACTTTATTTGAACTAATTATTTTTGATTTATTGCTTTTATATATGGATTTTAAGTCATTTTAAAGACTTTTCTTCACTTGGGTCTATTTTTATTACTACAACAAAAATAATTATAATTATCCGTTCACTCGATTAATCGTCAGAATAATCGACAGATTACTTGATTACCAAAATAATCATTAGTGACAACTCTAAACCGCTTAAAAACGTGTGTAAACGTTAAGTTTTCGTGACCACGTAGCTCAACAAGGTCACATTGGCATGTAACCGCGATAGAGACCATAGTCCAAAATCTTAACAAATTGACAGATTTCTACCGGTTAATCATTTCTACCAGTATATATCACCCATCCCTAAGAACTGCTGTTTTTTTATATCATGCATCCAGCCAATCATCATACACTTACATCACTGTTAGTGCCTGGGTTAATTTAAGCTAATTTAGTACTTATTTTGTACTTCCACTAATAGCTATAGGAACTATAAAAATGTTCCACCAGTGTGAATGCGAAAGTAACTTCTTTTCTAATTCTTTAGAAAAGAAATTAGCGAATCCTTAGCCGTTCCTGCTCTTGCTACATGCACATCATTGATTTTAGTACACATTCAGTATTTCTGTCCGATGCCTTTTTTCCACCTTTCTATCAGACGACTAATAGTGCATTTATACGATTTTACAAATGGTGAATTCATGCAGACACTTTGGGTTTTCGAGCGTTACAGTGAGTGCTTTTGAAGCCAGTTTGGAGCGAGAGTCTTAAAAAAAAAGATAAAAACGCACCTTGCTCGAGGCAAAATCATGCAACTCCACTCTATACTCATACTGATCAGAAATGTACAAAGCTACCAACGATTTTAAAAACTAAACACAAAGGGGAGAAACAATATGCAAAATGTATCAAACAAAGCACACCCCGACTTTGATCTATCAAAATCTTCCCAAAAAAAAAAAAAAAAAACTAAAGATGTGTTCAGTTCCTGAACAAAGAATATCTTTTATAACTCTTTGAATGTCAGGTAAAGGCTGTACAGTTCTGAATATTTTAATATTTTGCCATGGCAACAGACCCTATGCTTGGGAAACTGTTGGCTAAACTGTTGCAGCACTTGGCTTGCTGCAGCATCATAAGGTAATGCAAATCATGGCGACTACAACGGCCCTATGTCAACAGAACAGGCGAGTAGGTTAAAGTCCATTTTAAACACAACCTGAAGCAAGTTTTGTGATGATAGGAAGATGTAAAAGAGCACCAGCCTTAGGAAAGCATATGAACATCAAGTGATTCACTGCTATTATGTGCTCACTTGCAGAAGCGTAATTATCTGAACCACTAAGGAACAAAACATACACTTTCAATATTATTGCTTGAAAAGAATTTCTACTGTATTTGCTTTTGTCTTAATCTATCCATTTATTTTACAAATGTCTCAAAGGGTTAAAATCAGCCATGCTTCATTTTCAAAGTCAAAGATGCATTTAATTAAAGAAAATGAGTTCTGATTTTCACATTACAACAGCCCGTTTTGGAAATAAAAATAACATGTCTTTAAGTTGTCTAATTAAAAGGTTGGTGTATAATTGTTCATTGTTTTGAAGTTCCATGTAAATCTAGCATTATAAAGCGGTTTTATTTTTTGATATTTTTTAATTAAAAATGAAAGCCTGTATAATAACCATTTCAAATAATACTGTCTAATATATTAAGTTGACCCCTATCAGGTTTAGTTACCAGCCCTGTTCTGTTTGCTAGAACTGAAGTACTTGCGTCACCCAAAGCGTCTAGCGCTGGACACTAATTAATTAACAAATGATGGACCTAATTAGTCATTTAGCGGATGCTTTTATCTATAGTGGCACTGAATAAAAGAGTTAATACAGGAGCCGTCCCCCTGGAGCAGCCTGGGGTTAAGTGCCTTGCTCAATGGTGCAATGCTACTGGATCATCCTGGAGGAGTTTGAACCTGCAAACCTTTCATTTAGCAGCTCAGAGATTTAACTACTACTACTAGACCGCGCCACGCACATTGATCAAACACAATGGCCCGTGGACACGCCGGGTCTCTCTGCTGCAGTAAAAAAAACTATTAACCACCAGCTGTTGATTTCTGGCATATCCGTTTCTTCACTTTCATGGCTGTTTTTTTTTTCACTTTGATAAAATATCGAAGGCTTTAAATTTTAAACCCACACTTTCAATTTGGGAGATTCAGTGCTCAACTCACATCTGTCCAACTGCTTCTCAAAACTACACTGTAAAAACCGGTTTCAACTTAAAAACCTAAGTTCAGCAGCTGCCTTAAAATTTTAAGTTAAACTAACATAAATCTACAAGTCATTTCAACTCAAGCCAATAAAATTAGTTAAAATGACTTGTACTTTTAAGTTGATGTAAAGGGATAGTTCACCCTAAAATGAAAATTTGATGTTTATCTGCTTAGCCCCAGGGCATCCAAGATGTAGGTGACTTTGTTTCTTCAGTAGAACTCAAATGAAGATGTTTTACTCAAACCGTTGCAGTCTGTCAGTCATATAATGGCAGTCAATGGGATCCACGGCTTTGAGAGTCAAAACATGCACAGACAAAACCAAATTATACCCTGTGGCTCATGACGATACATTGAGGTGTTAAGACTGGAAGGTGCAAGAAACTGAACAGTATTTATATATATATTTTTTTTTTACCTCTGATCCACCACAATGTTCAACTGTCCTGAGCGTGTTTACAACAGTCAGCGTGTGATGTGTCAACTTGCTCTGGCATAGTAGTCAGTGAAAAGTCAACACTCTAGATTGAGTTTGCGCAAGGAAACATAATCTTTTCATTTTTAATTTGTTTCTAGAATTAGGATAAGCACAATTACCATTTTGAGTAGCCACTGTGGACAGTCTAAACAATAAGTAATGCATACACATCTACTATGCCAACATTATTGCACATTATTCTGGACCCGTCGAGCATTTAGGGAAAACTAATTTTTGTATACTTAGTCTCTGGCATGAGAAAAATTAGAAAAAAGTCAATAACCAGAGAGAGAGGGGGTCTGTAGGAGGCAGTTGTCCCGTCCTCCCCACGCCCATGTCGGATGAGCTTGACAGGGCGTAGACCCTGGGTGAATTTGGGTCTGAAAAATCTCAAAGTCTAAAACTGATTCCTGTTGCAAAGATCCACCCGTCCCGCGAGGCAGTGGGCGATCCGGGCAGGGCGCCTCTTTTCCAGACGAGTCGGGTAACCGAGCCGACACCCTGGCAGAAGGGTCAACCGGCTAAGTCCCTCTGCGGACCCGCCGAGCATTTGGCGAAAACAACTTTTGGCGAAAACATGACCCTGGGTGAATTTGGATCTGAAAAAAAAAGACTAAGTCGATTCCCAGAGAGAGAGAGGGGGGTCTGTGGGAGGCAGCTGTCCTGGCCTACCCGCACCCTTTTTCAGATGAGCTCAGGCTGGGCGGAGATCCTCCTGACCGATTGGAGCGCCTCTTAAGGCAAAAACAAAGAGCAGTGGCCGGCCGCCAGCACACCGGGAACGACTCTACCGGCGGTGAGGGTGTTTCCGCTATGGGGGTCTGTTTAACTCTCCATCCGAGAGAACGAAGATCAAACGAGGAGGGCAAAACACGGACACCTCCAAAACAAACGAAGAGACATGAGAAAGAGAGGCATGATTAAGACCCAAGATATCAAAGCGTAAACACGGACCCGACAAAAATGGTCTGAAAAAGGGAATGGTGACTGACCGATTGCAGCACCCCGATAAAACCAAATTATGTAATGATTTAATAATTTGTCTGTTTTTTTGTTTTGTTTTTTTGACTCTCAAAGCTGTGGATCCCATTGACTGCCATTATATGACTGACAGACTGCAATGGTTTGAGTTAAAAATCTACTGAGGAGACAAAGTCACCTACATCTTGGATGCCCTGGGGGTAAGCAGATAAACATTACATTTTCATTTTAGGGTGAACTATCTCTTTATGAGTTGAAATGACTTGTAGTTTTAAGTTCATTTAACTTACAATTTTAAGGCAGCTGCTGAACTTAAGTTTTTAAGTTGAAACTGGTGAAATTGAATGGTGAAAACTGGTGATTTTTATAGTATAGCCCAATCGCATTGCAGGGGGTAAATATCGCGTTGGTGGTGTCGCTTCAACCCACGGAGATGAAAAACAACAGAAAAGAAAGCAGCCCAATTCTGCTGGAAAACTGTAGACTTGGCAACAATTGTTATAAATATGCGTGTTGTCATAAAGAAGTAAACATGCATTATACATTAATTTATAGTGTGATCTGCCGCAGAGGCCAATAAAAATTATGCACAGACAATACAAAAAATAAAGACAAGGATGTGACAGAAGAGAGCAGTTAATACTTTGACATCTGACACATCATTGTACTTCCACTGAATTCATTTCTTGAAGTGACTCCATAGAGTGCAGAATCGTGATGAATGTTGATCATAGATAATGTAAATTTAGCATGAATTCCAATACAACTGTTTAAATTGCAGTTGCATTGCAGAACATCTGACCTGTATCGGATTTAGTACCACATACGACAGTGGCACAAATCTAATTGAAAAGATGAGATTCCATGTGGTTTGTGCTGTTCACGCTGTCATGACAAAAACTAGATCAGAGTCACAAGTGAGCAAAAAAATGTGAATTTAGCCTCAAAACATGTAGACTATGGCTATTAAATTAGCTACATTTTAAGGACTGGATTATCAAATTGAAAATTTGAAGGGGGCCAATGGGGTGGGGGCCATCGCAATCTCTTTCTGGGCAGCCTATGAAATTAGAAATTAAATTAAAATGCATATTCAGCAGTAAAGCTAACTAATTTTACCAACATAAATGGTTAACATTAGTGTTGCCTGTTCATGGATTAAAACGTTTCTGTAATAAATTGTGATTGGTTATATATTAATATATTTATATTGCCATAATTTCACACTGAAACTCCAAATTAATATAAAACTTTAATATAAATACAAAACTTAAAATGTGTTTAAATGCATCTTTTTTTTAGCATACTATTAATGAAGACCAGTATCATTACCAATAGTCCTACTAAATGCATACCGCCTAACCCCACTTTCAATATCGGGATCCCTCAGGGTTCAGTACTTGGTCCATTTCTATTCTCCAATTCACCATATTGCACTGTACTTTCACCCAAATATCTCCAACTTCCCAAAGAAGATCTTGGCATGCCTTTTTGATATATCAGCCAAGCTGGCTATCACCAGGCCCAAAGATCTAAATAGAAAGTGCATTTCTGAGGAAGGCCAGAAGCAATCATAAACAAAAACCCTTATCTTTTACTCTACACAAAATGGAAACTCAGCCCTATAATATTCCACAGATCCAGAAATAAAGCTTTCCTGTGTCACAAGGCTACGCAGCACTATGTTTCAACAAGAGTGAACTTATCTTTAAAGTACTCTCATAGCTTCAAAACATTATGGTTGAACCACTGCTGTCGCATTGACAAATTTATCGATGTCCTTACTACCTTTCTGGGCCCTAAACGTGGTAAATACATCGTTGTCTATTCAGGGTCAGAAAGCTCTTGAATTTCATAAAAAATACCTTAATTTGTGCTCTTACGGGTTTGGAACAACATGAGGGTAAGCAATTATTGACAGAATTTAAATTTTTCGGTGAACTATCCCTTCAAGTAGAAGATCTAAATAATCATCACAATGAACTCAAACTGGCAAGGAAACCAGCAGTACGAATAAAAGCAGTTAACATTAAAACAAATAGTAATTTGCATAATATATTCAAGCCGTGCTGCATTGCCGAGTACCACAGTATCATTGTCCACAGATTCCACACCTTGCTCAAAATTCCCAACAAAATGTTCTAGAAACAGAAAATAAGTAAAGCTGACTTTGTGTCTTAGTGCTTAAATACTAATACCCTTTCTGTAAAGATCTGCTCTTCAAATTGTCTGCGTATTTGGTTCACTTGATTTTTTGAATATTTATGAATGCAGTATTTATTATGAATACAGTATAGTCTTGGGTTTCTCTAAATATTTGCTCAATACCACATCAGTAGATGCGCCATGAAAACGTTCTTCCACCCATTTGCAGTGTTTACTTACTATACAGCTCAAAACCATTGTGCCTTTCTGCAGCTCTGATATATCAAATATTTATACACTGTAGACAAAATGCCTGCAGTTAAAGAAAAGGAATGTTATTTTCAGGGGTTGCTCTCCAAAAGAAGGCAAACTCAGTCCTGAAAGGGTTCAAATACATTAACAGCCGTTTTGCCACCAAATGTCAGTTCTCTTAAAGATGCTTTTATTTGTGATCATGCCGCTGGGTGAGACGATGGGTCATGATTATGTCGAAGAATGTTTCTTGCAAATGTTTGGTACAAAAAATGCTGGATGTATCTTCCTCAGCACTAGTAATGGTGTACATATTATGATCTTTGGTTTTTGGGGGCATTTTTTGGTTCCTTAAAAGAAATTAAGAACCATTTTTCTAAGTCATCTAAAGTCTTTTTTTTAAACTAAAAATAGAACCATTCGTGGAATGGAATGTTGGAACTGTAGATGCTAATAAAGAATTTCCACTTTTTAGGAGTGTGAAATATGTTTCACAGCCCTGTTCACAGTGGCCGTCCAGCACTGCATATTTTGGATGTCTCCCTAATCTACTTGATTCCACACATAAGCTCATTAGACTCCATTCACATGTGCTGGAGAAGCTCTCATGAGAGTGTATATTCTGTTGCCAGAGGGTAGGGTATAGGTAGAACTTGGGGAATCTCATTTTTTTCCAGCACAGGGGTTACCATGACCGCTGAAATAGTGTGTCAGATAAGACAGACAGGCAGGAAGTGCTAGAGGGGGCTTCTAGAGACCTAATAATAAAGGGAAATTAATGCGTTAACGCAGCTGAATAATTTTTCCAGTTTAACGAGGTTAAAAATACAGTGGTGTGAAAAAGTGTTGGCCCCCTTCCTGATTTTTTTTTTTTTTTTTTTTTTTTTGCATTTTTGTCACACTTTAATGTTTCAGATAACACAAGTTAACACGACATGCAGTTTTTGAATGAAGTTTTTCATTATGAAGGGAAAATAAAACCCAAACCCAAATGGCCCTCTGTGAAAAAGTGTTTGTCCCCTTAACTTAATAACTGTTTGGGCCACCCTTAGCAGCATCAACTGCAATCAAGCGTTTGCGGTAATTTGCAATGAGTCTGTTACAGCGCTGTGAAGGAATTTTGGTCCACTCATCTTGGCAGAATTTTTGTAATTCAGCCACATTAGAGGGTTTTCGAGCATGAACCGCCTTTTTAAGGTCATACCGCAGCATCTCAATTGGATTCAGGTCAGGACTTTGACAGGGCCACTCCAAAGTCCTCATTTTGTTTTTCTCCAGCCAATCAGAGGTGGATTTGCTGGTGTGTTTTGGATCATTGTCCTGCTGCAGAACGCAAGTTTGCTTCAGCCTGAGGTCACGAACAGATGGCTGGACATTGTCCTTCAGGATTTTTTGGTAGACAGCAGAATAGTAGAACAACTGTGAAGCAGTGGTAGCTCTTAAAGTAATAGCAGCCAAATTGGCTAATAACCCAGCTGCTGTGATGTCTGTTAATCAAAGAACAAAAGAGGAAATGTAAAACTTTTGTAGCTTTAAATATTCATCTGTATTTAATTTAGTATGTGCGACCCTGAACCACCAAACCAGTCTTGAGTAGCACTGGCATATTTGTAGCAATAGCCAAAAATACATTGTATGGGTCAAAATGATACATTTTTCTTTTATGCATTAGGATATTAAGTAAAGATCATGTTCCATGAAGATATTTTGTAAATTTCCTGCCATAAATATATAAAAACTTATTTTTTGATTAATAATATGCATTGCTAAGAAATTCATTTGGACAACTTTAAAGGTGATTTTCTCAATAATTTGATTTTCTTTTTTTCTTTTGCACCTTCAGATTCCAGATTTTCAGTTTTGTATCTCTCTATATTGTCCTATCCTAACAAACCATACATCAACCGAAAGCTTATTTCAAAATAATTGACCCTTATAGTGGGTCTTTTGTGGTCACATTTTAATATTTAGTGTTTGATAACTTATTCAATTTCTGGATGGACGATGCAATATCCACCACTGTCCACCTAGCTCTTTCTCACCTGAAACAGAAAGACTCTTATGTAAGAATGCTGTTCATCCACTTCAGCTCAGCATTCAACACAATAATCCCACCCACAACAGCTCATCCACAAATTAAACCTGCTGGGCCTCAACACCTCCCTTTGTAATTGATCTTAGGGCACTTTCACACTAGCACATTTGGTGCGCACCTGGTTTAGTGTGACATCAGAGTTCGGTACGTTTGGCTAGTCAAGTCAAGTCACCTTTATTTATATAGCGCTTTTAACAATACATATTGTGTCAAAGCAACTGCACAGTATTTAAACAGAACAATAGTGTGTAAGTAACGCATTATTGTAAATAATCAATTTTCAGTTAAAGGCAGTTCATCAATGAATTCAGTGATATCATCGTCAGTTCAGTTCAAATAGTATACGATATCGCTGGAAAGTGTCCCCAACTAAGCAAGCCAGAGGCGACAGCGGCAAGGAACCAAAACTCCACAGGTGACAGAAATGGAGAAAAAAACCTTGGGAGAAACCAGGCTCAGTCGGGGGACCAGTTCTCCTCTGGCCAGACGAAACCAGCAGTTTGTACCAATGTCTGATTGTAGAGAACTCATCAGGTTCCTGTGGTGTAGCACCGATGGCCGTCAAGGTTGACGAGGTCTTTAGTGATGATCCGTCTCTGGAGCTCATCTGGTTGACATCCACGGCTATTGAAGTCATCTCCAGGTGGTGATCCATGATCTAAGCTGGGTGCGAACTGGATCCGGGGGACTGCAGTGACCATCTGATCCGGATACAGGCTGGGTCTGGTGGCTACGGTGACCTCGGAATAAGAATGAAACAGACTAATATTAGCATAGATGCCATTCTTTTTACAATGCAACGAGTGCATCAGGTGTTATGGGAGGTGTTTTCGGTTCCGGCTGACCTAATTAATGCAGCCTAACAATCCTTTAACGGATTTGAATTATAGGAATGTGTTTTATGTGTAAGCCAGGTTAAAGAGATGTGTCTTCAGGGGCGGCTGGCCCATGGTGGGCGATAGTGCATCGCCCTCCTTGAGCCACACGAAAAAAGAGAGGAGAAAAAGACTCTTATATTGCTAGTCCTAGTCTGCATATTACGGTACAATCAACAGCCTGAATGTCACTTTCCAACCTAAAACCCCGCCCCCTTGGGGCGATCTCAGTCAGATTGAAAATCGCCCCAGCCGGTCTCATAGAGTTATATTGTGAGATTTTTTTTTTCAAATTTTGAACCCTACAATGCATTTCAATGGGCACCGGGAGGGCTCGCCCCAACGTGATTTCGTAATACGCACTGATGCGTGCTCGAAGATGTACAGCACGCACGCGTAGCGAGACGTCTGAATGCATTGGCCATGCTTTCAATGGAGAGGGAACTTGTCAGGAACATGCCTGATTTTAACGAGAGGGTAATTGATCACTTTGCCTGCTTAAAAGAGAAGCGAGCAAAATTTCAATACAAGTGATGTGTGTTATTAAATGGTGAATTGTTTATGTTATCACGGCCGTAGCCAGCTATGAGGTCACCGAGGTCCGGACCTCGATCATTTTTTATATTCAAAAATAAAATGTCAAGCTCTTAGAATGATTATTTAGCCGTTTAAACCACCTCATATCACATGAGTGTTTGCTGCGAGAAGCTAGCGCAGTGAAAGGGGCTTGAGAACGCGTTGAGTGAGAGCGCGGGTGCAGCGGCCTCCGTATGTTGCCAGATCCACCTATTATACGTGTTTTTTGACTCGTTTGTCCAATTTAGTGTGACACTTTGGGACGTTTATAAAGTGGAAAGTTGAACGTTAGTTTTATGTCAGTGTCATTATTCTAACGTTATTTTTATAACTTGTTATAAAATAAAAATTCCCTCAGCTAAAAAAAAACGAACTTTCCATGTAAAACATTATACTGAATAAAAAATCTTTCACAATCATCTACATGTCTGTCTATTTTGAAGTTTAGGCTATATGTAGTGCATTTGTGGGTGTTATTATAGCACAATTCTTAACACCTCACTAATTTTCAAACCCTGGTTACGGCCTTGTATGTTATATGTTGTATTCTCCAAATGTTGAATTTTAAATAGTTGTATTGATTGCATATTGGCAGCCAAATTTATACTGAATATGTTCTGGAAAGATTTGATTAATTACAGTTTTAATATGAGAAATAAAAAGTCTTTAATTGTAAAGCAGTATGGCTTTTTTTTTTTTTTTTTTTTTTTTTTTTACTCTTAGAGGGCAAACTAGTTGATGACAATGTGTCTCTTGATGGCCATGGTGGAAGTGTTTCAGTGTATTTGAGACCATTGCGATAAATTTAATATAGCTATTCAAAATACTGTACAGTTTGTACAATTCATGCCTGATGTTGCCATCTAGGAACAGGGAAACCAAATCAAACAATGCAATGTAATGCTGTAAAGTTGGCTATCTGAATTTTATCATAATTTTACCCATTAAATCGGTTATCTTTGCCAAAATCGGAACAGTTGCCCCCCCAGAGATACTTGTCAGGAGCCGCCACTGTGTGTCTTTAATCTAGATTTAAACTGACAGAGTGTGTCTGCCTCCCGAACATAGTTAGGTAGATTGTTCCAGAGTTTAGGCGCTAGATAAGAAAATGATCTGCCGCCCGCAGTTGATTTTGATATTCTAGGTATTATCAAATTGCCAGAATTTTGAGAACGCAGCGGACGTGAGGGACTATAATGCGATAGAAGCTCGCTCAAGTACTGAGGAGCTAAACCATTGAGGGCTTTATAAGTAATTAGCAAGATTTTAAAATCTATACGATGTTTAATAGGGAGCCAATGCAGTGCTGACAGAACCGGGCTAATATGGTCATACTTTCTGGTTCTAGTAAGAACTCTAGCTGCTGCATTTTGGACCAGCTGGAGTTTGTTTATTAAGCGTGCAGAACAACCACCCAATAAAGCATTACAGTAATCTACCCTTGAGGTCATGAACGCATGAATTAATGTTTCAGCATTTGACATTGATTGCATAGGTCGTAATTTCGATATATTTTTAAGATGGAAAAATGCGGTTTTGCAAATGCTAGAAATGTGGCTTTCAAAAGAAGAGATTGCTATCGAAAAGGACAACTAGGTTCCTAACTGATGACGACGAATTTACAGAGCAGCCATCTAGTATTAGACTGTGTTTTAGGTCATTACTTGTGGATGTTTTAGGTCCAATAATTAACACCTCTGTTTTTTCAGGATTTAACAGTAAGAAGTTATTCGCCATCCAGTTTTTAATATCAGCTATGCATTCTGTTAGTTTTTCGAATGGATATGTTTTGCCGGGCTGCGAAGAAATATAGAGCTGAGTATCTATATTTCACACTAAAGCTATTGTGAAAGCTATCATGCAAACGTGGGTGCACACCAGGGTACTGAACCCGAGACTACCTAAAGGAGACGCTCTGAGTTCAGTTGCACTATGAAAGCAACACGGACTTGAGTGCGCACATTCAGGAAGTAACCTGCGCATGCGTTTTAGACGATTACAATGCATTTACTTAAAACAAATGTAAGAGATAATAATGTTGATGATTTTCCTTGGAACTCGAGCAGGAGTGAGCCTGCAGTGTATTCGTGCATTGCGACTGCAATCAGAGCAGCAAATGAATGTCAATCAGTTGTATCCTCAAAATAGTCTGTTTGCAGGCGACAGAAAGCAGTCTAAATGTGACACACATACAGTAAAGCCCAAGTGTTGTTTGTTCCACTGAACATCACAGCACAAAATTCATACAAATATAAAATACACAATTTATTGACCCACATTCTGTTTTCTATCACTGTGCACATTGGTGATGACGTAATTGAACGCAAACGTGTCAGGGTTCGACAGAATCAAGTTGAGCCAGGTACTGTTCATTGCAGAGCCAAATGGCCTCCAGCTCCCCTTCTCTGGATGTCCAGCTCCACCTCTGTGTGAACAGATGGGTTATGTTTAGGGATAGGGTAAGGGGTAGGGTGTGGTTAGGTGTCTATCTCCACCCATTACCTCCAGCGAGGGGGAGCTGGAGCTCCAGCTATTCTCAAATGGCTCTGCAGCGAGCACCCTCTCAAGTTAAGTGAAACAAGACCAACGCGAGCTCAGTATCGGACCACAGCAAATGAGCCCAGTGTAAAAGCCACCTTAGGGTGTACTCACACTAGGCACGGTTGCTGTGAACCGGGCTCGAGTACGATTGTCCCCCCTCCCCACTCCCCCTCTGGCCTGCACTCACATAGGGTTTCAGCATTCGTGCCGGAGCACGCTTACGTCATTATGTTGCGATGGTTTCAGGATAAACAGGAAGAGCAACGCTAGCGCTGAACGCGAAATAGTTTACTTTGTGGATAATTATTTTAAATCGTTTGGTCCGCGGTGGTCCAAAGCCCTCTCACAGCCTATTATTAAACAGGTCTTTCGCCTTTGTGGCACGAAAATTTCCGCGCAATCTTGCTGTTCGTACGGGGAGGTTTTTAATTACCAGCTGAAGTGCAGCAAGGACTTTGCAGCTTTGATTATGGACCATAAAAACGCTGATTACCTCGCAAAAACGCGACATCACGCGTCCTGTTCCGTGCTCCAGCACGGTTAGCGCTCACACTGCGGGCTTCCAAGCGGGCCAGGGACGGCTAATCGAGCCGCGCCCGGGCACGGTTCGGAGCACTCACACTAGTCAAACGAACCGCGCTTTGGTGGTCAAACGCACTCTGGCACGGTTCAAACTGCCTAGTGTGAGTACACCCTTAGACTTTTTAACTGGAAGACTTCAGTCAGTCCATGTCGGCTGCAACACCTTGAGCACTACCACACTTTGCACAGGTGCCCAACAGGTTGCCCACTGCTCTTCACGCTGCTGACCCACAACTGCACTGCAAAGTTCAGCCGATGACACAACTGTGACAACAATGATGAAACACACTACAGAGAGGAAGTGGCATAGCTGGCTGAATGGTGTGGCAATGTGGGTAAGACAAAAGGTTGTGATGGACTTCAGGAGAAACTCTGTTGACCACCCTCTGCTCACCATCGATGGCTCAACCATGGAAAGAGTCAGCAGCACTAAAGTCCTGGGGTCTCACCTGGACCACCAAGTCACGTCACTCAACAAGAAGCACCAACAGTGCCTCCACTTTCTCCCTCCTCCCATCCTCACCATTTTCTACAGGTGTACCTTTGAGAGTGTGCTGACCACCTGCATTACTGTCTGGTATGGGAACTGCAGTGCTGCTGACCGCAAGACCCTACAACAAACAGTGAACACAGCTGCAAAGATCATCGGTGCCCCTTTTCCTCCATCCTAGACATTTTTCTTGCACGATGCTCCAGCAAGGCTTCCAGCATCATGAAGGACCCCACCTGTCCCTCCCACAGTCTCTTCCAGCTCCTGCCATCAAGTAGAAGGTACCAGAGTATCAAAGCTCTCTCTGTCAGATTGCTCAACAGCTTTTCCCCCCAGGCTATGAGAGCTCCAATCTCGCTGTCACCCTCTGAAACCATGAACACCTCAGCCTCCTTCCCCCAACTCATTAAAACTGTTGACAATTTTAGTGCAATTCTGAGTGTGCTACACATAGGTGAGTGGGCTATACAAACCACCTGTAGTAACACTTATCCTTCTATATGTATAGAATAGACACCTCCTATAAACACTCTGCTATAAAGACTCTCTCTCTCTCTCTCTCTCTCTCTCTCTCTCTCTCTCTCTCTCTCTCTCTCTCTCTCTATATATATATATATATATATATATATGTCCTCACATGTAGCAGAATGACAATAAAGCTCGACATGACTTGACTTGATATTTCCTCTTGCTGAAGGGCACAGATAAATGACAGGTTTATGTAAAGATTGTTTCACTTAAAATAAAAGTTATTTTTTAAAGTCTATTAAATGTTAAAATTTATAGATCTCAATTATACTGTAATGTTGAATGACTATAGTCAATGGTTTAATATTAGGGGAAAAAAAATTCTTAGACACATCAGTAATATTGATATCAGTGACGCTCACCGTTATTCACAAAAAAAAATAAAAATAAATTAAAGTAACAAATGACCCTGGCCCACAAAACCAGGTATAAGAGTCATTTTTTTAATTGAGATTTATACATTAAGCTGAATAAATACTCTTTCCATTGATGTATGGTTTGTTAGGATAGGACAATATTTGGTCAAAATACAACTATTTGAAAATCTGGAATTGAAAAATCATTGAGAATTGAGAAAATCGCCTTTAAAGTTGTCCATATGAAGTTCTTAGCCATGCATATTACCAATCAAATATTAAGTTTTGATATATTTACAGTAGGAAATGTACAAATATCTTCATGGAACATGATCTTTACTTAATATCCTAATGATTTTTGGCATAAAAGAAAAATTGATAATTTTGACCCATACAATGTATTGTTGGCTATTGCTAATATACCTGTGTTACTTATGACTGGTCACAAATATTAAAAATGTAGTCTTTATGTTGTTTCCACATTAATGTGAAGATTGGATGTGAAATTATCGCAATATAAAAGTATATTTAAAAACTTAAATGTTAAGGGGAGACACTGCAGGCAAACACTGTTTTTCATGCACCTGTCAAGATTGAGGTTTTGGGCATTTTTGGTGTTTCATGTGTTTTGTTTTGTTTTTCAGACCAGTGGAAAGAAAACAACCAAAAGACACTGTTAAGTGTTTCTTTTATAGCACTTTATCTATTTGTGTCAACAGATTTCAATTACAATGCATATTTTTAAAGGCCATTTTCTCAAAAAAAAAAAAAAAAAAAAAACATTTTCCCTACACTGAACCATAAATCTTCAGTAGCACTTACACACACCAAACTTTACATTTTTATTCCTGTCTATATTTTGAAAGTTTTCACAGCGGGATTTGTTCGTATATAATTTGCTTGATTTTATACAACATTTTATTCCCCCCAAAATGGTAAAAAAAAAAACTTAGAACAGACAGAAACAAGGTATTTAATTTTTTCCTGAGTTATGGAGTGGCAATATGCGATACTCAAAATCCCCTCTGTAAAAACATTTGATTCCAATGTCAAAAATCTTTAACAAGCATTTTGAAACTGACTTCAACCAGTGTTTAGATTTTTTAACTATATGCAAATACATATTTAAACCTAACATTTTAGAAAACTTATTTTTAGTAAAACAAAATGTGTTTGCAATTATCAATGTGATCAATTAACTGGGTAAGTAAGGTGATAACTATTAGTTATTTTTTTAACCTATTTACCTGCAGTGTCTCGCCTTAGGTGGAATTAATTTCAGAAAAATGTGCGATCAATTAGTTTTAATCGATTGACAGCACTAAGAATATTATATATATATATATATATATATATATATATATATATATATATATATATAGAAATATATATAATATATATATATATATATATACACACAGGCTTCTCTAAAATACAATAAGACGATTTACAAGAGGCATCATTGTGGAAAAAAATATTTCTTAGCTTTTATTTACATTTGAACAAAAAGTGGCATGTCAAAAGTATTCATACCCTTCTCAATAACCAATAGAAAAGCCTTTATTGGCTGTTACAGCAATCAAACGCTTCCTATAATTGCTGACCAGCTTTTTTCATGTCTCCACTGGTATTTTTGCCCATTCATCTTTAGCGATGAGCTCCAACTCTTTCAGGTTGGAGGGTCTCCTTGCCATCACCCTGATCTTTAGCTCCCTCCACAGATTCTCAATTGGATTTAAGTCAGGACTCTGGCTGGGCCACTGTAAAACGTTAATGTTTTTGTCTGCTAACCATTTTTTCAGCCCTTTTGCTGTGTGTTTTGGGTCGTTGTCGTGCTGAAATGTCCACTGGTGCCCAAGGCCAAGTTTCTCTGCAGACTGCCTGATGTTGTTGTTGAGAGTTTTGATGTATTGCTCCTTTTTCATGGTGCCGTTTACTGTGATTAGGTTTCCTGGTCCGCCGGCTGAAAAACACCCCCAAAACATTAGGTTCCCACCACCATGTTTGACAGTGGGGATGGTGTTCTTAGGGTTGAAGGATTCTCCTGTTTTACGCCAAATAAAGACTACATCATTGTGGCCAAACAATTCAATTTTTGTTTCATCTGACCATAAAACAGAAGACCAGAAGTCTTCTTCTTTGTCCAGATGAGCATTTGCAAAAGTGGTGCCTTTTCGGCTTGTGTTCGTGGAACCCAGCGGTGTGCAGTGTCCGTTTGACTGTCTGCCTTGAGATGTTGCCACCAGCAGAGCCCAGATTCATCAGGATGGCCTTGGTGGTGATCCTTTGATTTTTTTTTTTTTACCTCTCTCACTATCCTCCTGGCCAGAACAAATGTCACTTTTGGCTTCCGACCACGTCCTCTGAGATTTTTCACAGTGCGGAGCGTCTTGTATTTTTTAATAATACTTTGCACTGTAGCCACTGGAACTTCAAAACATTTAGATATGGTCTTATAGCCCTTTCCTGACTTGTGAGCAGCCACAATGCGCAGCCGCAGGTCCTCAGTGAGCTCCTTTGTCTTAGCCATGACTGTCCACAAACCAACAGCAGAGAGCTTCTGTTTTTCACCTGTTGAGTTGATTAAAACAGCTGTTCCCAATGAATCAGGGTAATTGGGATGCTTTAGAACAGCTTGGACTATTTGGAATGGTATAGAACTTTGGATTTTCCCAAAGACTGTGACAGTTTGCAAAGGGTATGAGTCATTTTGGACTTGCCACTTTTTGTTCAAATGTAAATAAAAGCTGAGAAATATTTTTTTTCCACAATGATGCCTCTTGTACATCGTTGTCTTATCTTTTGTGAGAAGCCTGTGTCATATCTGGTCAAAAAAAAAAAAAAAAACTTGCTGAATAAAAGTAACTAAGTCAGAATTTGTCAGGGGTATGAATAATTTCGGGCTTGACTAAATATATATACACACATATTATTATTGTTTACTAATTTGCACTACTTTTCAGAGTTTACAGTACTTTTCTAAGATTTTTTTGTTGTCTTTTATGCTCATGTTAATTGATCAAAAATACAGTAAAAACTGTAATATCATGAAATATTATTACAATTTACATTTTCTATTTGAATATATCTCTTAAAATGTAATATATTCCTGTAATGCATCATTACTCCAGTATTCAGCATGACATTATCCTTTAGAAATCATTCTAATATACTGAATTGCTAACATTATTACCTGCACTTCTTATTTTTGTGGAAATTCTTGCTTTCCTTTTTCTTTTAGTGTTCTTTGCTGAAAACGGTCAATGCACTGTTGGTTTTTAGTAGGCGTCCCTACTTGACTACAGTATACAATTATATCACTGTCCGCTCTCCAATTGATAGCCACTACATTTACATAAGGTTGAACTCTGCTCAGCAGTCAAATCGTTCATGTATACTCAAATCAACGATTCCTACAGAAAATGCGTGCCTTTAGAATTCCATACATTCCTCAATCCTAACATGTTTTCAAATGCTAGTTTTCTATTTAAATCCATTCAGCAGAATTCCAACTCAGAAAATGCATAAAGTGCCTAAGTGTCACAAACAGCATGACAATCCTCAGGCCTCAGTGTGTGAGGATTTGAGTGAAGTGGAGGAAGGGAGCTATTGCTTTTTTGCCAGCTAATGGTTTACTAAATTAGGCTCCCCATCTGTCGGCTCTTACAGAGCTACCTATTCCCTAATCTAGCAAGACATTCTTAGCCAGGAGATTTTGTAGGGGAGTGGGGGAAAGGGCATAGCCCTCAGTTGTAGAAAATGTTCTTGTTCGCTTTTTTGCATCTGGTTGAAGGAAGATTAGAAATTTTGCAAAAACAGAGAAAATTAGAGTGGATTACTGTGCATAATTAAAACAAAGACATTTTATTGTTGTGCAAGTCACTGATGAGATGTTTTTCATTTACAGAACATCTATTTTAATTAAAAGCTCCAGTTACCTATACTAATTTTCTGGATTTTTTGAACACAGAGAGAACAATCTGTGCCGTTCTCAACATCAAGCCAATACCAAGTGACAGTTGCCAGATAATTAGGACTTAGCTGAATTTGCGCGGATTTTGTGTCAATCAGTAGCTTTGATGTTCGTAAGTGAAGAGCAGGAATTTGCAAATGACCCAATTATTTTTGAGAACCCACTTTCGGGTGTAGTTTTTGCTCGCAGGATCTGTCATTATTGTATTCATCATCAGTATGTATCAGTACATTTGCTTTTTGTTTGGCTTTTTTTAGTCTAAGGTTATGATGGTATCGGATATTAAGTTCTTCAAACCAATGTCTATTGCTACTTTCTCCAGCTGCATTCAAAAGCCCAAGATTATATGTTAACGTTTAGTTTGATTCGTAATTAATTATTTGTTTGTTCTGCGTAGCATCTGTGTAACTTTTGGTAATAAACACAAAAGCAAGTACAATTATTTCATCAAGAAAAATCCAAGGAGGTTTTATTGTGGCAATTAGCAGTGCAGAGACCAAGGTCTGTTTCTTTTATTGAATTTAAGTTAATAAGTTTCCTGCTGTTCAGCTAATTACTGTAACCCACACTTTTTCTTGGAATATATTAGTTCTGCGGGTGCTCATGTTAATTGTTGAAAATGTAAAAGTTTGGAAACTGAGATTTTGTCTACGAAAAGCTATTTTGAAATGTACTGTACGCAGATCGGGGGAAATGTGCCATTCCTTGTTAAACGATTTATTAAGAAAACATCTGCAGTATCATTCCCATGATAATTGAGGTGCTACCAAGATATTTTTGTGGTGAAAAAATATATACTACAGAAATAGCCCCTGTTAAACTAAATTGAATGAATTAACTACATACTTAACAAAACAACATTCGTTTGTAGCATAGATTTCATTTTATTTAATAAAGTGAAATTTATTGCAAATGATTTATGTCAGCAAGTCTAAGATGTTGGTTCAAACTCAATGGTCTTCAACCTATTCATTAAAAATGTTTTAAGAGTCAGCTGTTTCTAAATCAAATCTAAAATACATGTTTTTGTGTGCAGCAGGTGATGATAACTCAACCACTGGTCCTCATTCATAAAACTTGTGTAAATATATGAGGAAACTGAGTCACTTGCTAAGCAATTTAGTCAAACTGATCTCCAGATTTATAAAAGCATCATAGACTTCAGATTTGATGTTGTATCAGAGTATTTTGATAAATTACAAATAGCCTACATGAATTATGTGTACAGGAATGTTGTGGGATCTATGAACTTCTCAGGTTTGCCTTCAGTATATTGCAAAAAATACTTTGACAGCTTAAAGATTATGGGCAAACAAACATGTGTAATAATATTATGGTATATACACAGAAAAAAAAATGTGTAGGATTTACTTTGAAACATTTTTTTACTTTAAATCAATTAGAAAAACTAGTAAATTTCACAAAAATAAATAAAAAATACAAACTGCAAGTTTGCAATTGCTGGTAAATTTCACAGAAAAAAAACAAACAAAATGCAAGTTCACTTTGAAACAGTTTTTAAAATTGCTAGTAAATTTTGCAACAAAAAAAAATCAAGTTTACTTTGAAACAATTTTCAAAATTACTAGTATTTTTTTAACTGCAGGTCAAAATTGCTAGTAAATTTCACAAAAAATACAAACTTTTACAAACAATTTTTGAAATTACTGGTAAATTAAAAAAATATATATATATATATAAACTGCAAGTTTACTTTAAAATAATTTTCATAATTGCTGGTAAATTTCATGCAAAAAAAAAATAGAAACTGCAAGTTTACTTTGAAACAATTTTCAAAATTGCTAGTAAATTTCACAAAAAAATACAAACAAACTGCAAGTTTACTTCGAAACTATTTTCAAAATTGCTAGTAAATTGTGTAAAAAAAAGTCAAGTTAACTTTGAAAGATTTTTCAAAATTGCTAGTAAATTTCACAAAAAATACAAACTTTTACAAAGTATTTTTAAAATTACTGGTAAATTAAAAAATATATATAAACTGCAAGTTTACTTTAAAATAATTTTCAAAATTGCTGGTAAATTTCACACACACAAAAAATAGAAACTGCAAGTTTACTTTAAACCATTTTCAAAATTGCTGGTAAATTTCACAGAAAAAAACAAACAAAATGCAAGTTCACTTTGAAACAGTTTTTAAAATTGCTAGTAAATTTTGCAACAAAAAAAATCAAGTTTACTTTGAAACTATTTTTAAAATTGCTAGTAAATTGTGCAAAAACATGTCAAGTTTACTTTGAAAGATTTTTCAAAATTACTAGTATTTTTTTAACTGCAGGTTAACTTTAAAAGATTTTTCAAAATTGCTAGTAAATGTCACAAAAAATAGAAACTTTAACAAACAAATTTTAAAATTACTGGTAAATTAAAAAAAATATATAAACAGCAAGTTTACTTTAAAATAATTTTCATAATTGCTGGTAAATTTCACAAAAAAATAGAAACTGCAAGTTTACTTTAAACCATTTTCAAAATTGCTAGTAAATTTCACAGAAAAAAAACAAACAGAATGCAAGTTCACTTTGAAACAGTTTTTCAAATTGCTAGTAAATTTCACAAAAGATTACAATTTGCAAGTATACTTTGAAACAATTTTCAAATTTGTTTGTAAAATTTGCAAACACAAAAAGACTGCAAGTTTACTTTGAAACCATTTTAAAAATGTGTTTGGAAAATTTCATGAAAGATTACGAATCACAAATTTACTTTGAAACAGTTTTCAAAATTGCTAGTAAATTTCATGAAAGCATACAAATTGGAAGTTCACCTTGAAACAATTTTCCAAATTGCTAGTAAATTTCACAAAAAAATACAAACAAACTGCAAGTTTACTTCGAAACTATTTTCAAAATTGCTAGTAAATTGTGTAAAAAAAAGTCAAGTTAACTTTGAAAGATTTTTCAAAATTGCTAGTAAATTTCACAAAAAATACAAACTTTTACAAAGTATTTTTAAAATTACTGGTAAATTAAAAAATATATATAAACTGCAAGTTTACTTTAAAATAATTTTCAAAATTGCTGGTAAATTTCACACACACAAAAAATAGAAACTGCAAGTTCACTTTAAACCATTTTCAAAATTGCTGGTAAATTTCACAGAAAAAAAACAAACAAAATGCAAGTTCACTTTGAAACAGTTTTTAAAATTGCTAGTAAATTTTGCAACAAAAAAATCAAGTTTACTTTGAAACAATTTTCAAAATTACTAGTATTTTTTTAACTGCAGGTCAAAATTGCTAGTAAATTTCACAAAAAATACAAACTTTTACAAACAATTTTTGAAATTACTGGTAAATTAAAAAAAAAAATATATATATATATAAACTGCAAGTTTACTTTAAAATAATTTTCATAATTGCTGGTAAATTTCATGCAAAAAAAAAATAGAAACTGCAAGTTTACTTTGAAACAATTTTCAAAATTGCTAGTAAATTTCACAAAAAAATACAAACAAACTGCTTGTTTACTTCGAAACTATTTTCAAAATTGCTAGTAAATTGTGTAAAAAAAAGTCAAGTTAACTTTGAAAGATTTTTCAAAATTGCTAGTAAATTTCACAAAAAATACAAACTTTTACAAAGTATTTTTAAAATTACTGGTAAATTAAAAAATATATATAAACTGCAAGTTTACTTTAAAATAATTTTCAAAATTGCTGGTAAATTTCACACACACAAAAAATAGAAACTGCAAGTTTACTTTAAACCATTTTCAAAATTGCTGGTAAATTTCACAGAAAAAAACAAACAAAATGCAAGTTCACTTTGAAACAGTTTTTAAAATTGCTAGTAAATTTTGCAACAAAAAAATCAAGTTTACTTTGAAACTATTTTTAAAATTGCTAGTAAATTGTGCAAAAACATGTCAAGTTTACTTTGAAAGATTTTTCAAAATTACTAGTATTTTTTTAACTGCAGGTTAACTTTAAAAGATTTTTCAAAATTGCTAGTAAATGTCACAAAAAATAGAAACTTTAACAAACAAATTTTAAAATTACTGGTAAATTAAAAAATATATATAAACTGCAAGTTTACTTTAAAATAATTTTCATAATTGCTGGTAAATTTCACAAAAAAATAGAAACTGCAAGTTTACTTTAAACCATTTTCAAAATTGCTAGTAAATTTCACAGAAAAAAAAAACAAACAGAATGCAAGTTCACTTTGAAACAGTTTTTCAAATTGTTAGTAAATTTCATGAAAGATTACAATTTGCAAGTATACTTTGAAACAATTTTCAAATTTGTTTGTAAAATTTGCAAACACAAAAAGACTGCAAGTTTACTTTGAAACAATTTTAAAAATGTGTTTGGAAAATTTCATGAAAGATTACGAATCGCAAATTTACTTTGAAACAGTTTTCAAAATTGCTAGTAAATTTCATGAAAGCATACAAATTGGAAGTTCACCTTGAAACAATTTTCCAAATTTCTAGTAAATTTGAAAAATAAAAAGACAAACTTTACTTTGAAACATTTCAAAACTGCTAGTACATTTCACAAAAAAATTACAAATGACATGTTTACTTTAAAACTACTTTAAAAATTGCTAGTAAATTTCACAAAAAAAATTACAAATTGCAAGTAAACTAATTGAATAAAACAAAATTCTGAAGTAGATATGCTAAAATTGTGTGTGTATATACTTATAAGTACTCTAATGTTTTATTTACTACTTAAATTTTTTTTACAGTATAGTGTTATTAAAAAATCAGTTTGCCTAAGAAAACAAAATGTTTGTATGATTTATGCACCATTAACACATGCAATTGTACCAAATTTTGACATTTAATGAATCTAAAATTGTGTAAAATATGTATTTCTTCATAAAAATCATTCTGCTTGTGTTTCATGAATGAGACCTATCGTCCTAATATTATTTTGTGGTACTCAGTCTTTCTATGTCATCATATCGAATTCAGACTGCAAGCTCATATCAGGTGAAATATAATTTGTTTTGGTGTGGCGCTGGAGATTTAGTAACTGAATTCAGTTCAGGAAACACTAAGTAGCCTAAACAAATCTACCAACGTTTACTGAAAATGTACACTGTGCATTCAGAAGGCTTACATTACATCAATGCATTTTTTTTTTTTTTTTTGCTTTGGCCCCTTTAACACCCATACTGCACTCCCAATCTCCAAAGAAACACTGTCCGTGAAGCCCCTCCCCCACAACACTGGTATATGAACATCAGATTATCCCCAAACACTTTGAGCGGTATGCACGAGACAAGGCTAAGGCACTGAGAGAGTTAAGAAATGCTGGCCTTGTGTGCAAGTTGAGCGGGGGGTTTCAATAGTCATTTCTCTGAGACGTAAATGTTAAATGTTCAAAAATGTCTCACCACAGTCAATGACGTGCATTAAAAAAAAGAGACGCAACCAATCAACAGGTCAGACTTGGTTTCGGTCTCCATGGGAACGTGCTACAACAAATCAATTTACTGCATTGTACCGTGTATACAATATATGCAACAAAACTGTTTCTGTTACAGTTTACCATATCATTACCAAAACAGCGTATTCAGATCACTTGTAAGTGACTGCTTTGTCTTTCCCTGTGGGACTGTTGGCTTTTGTTTATACCATACTGCAAAGAAGACCTTGAGGGTATATGGAGCCCTGGTACATATAGCGCCTCTGTGTGTGTGTTTAGCTGTCTCTAAAGATGTAGAAGACTCTTTGTGATATGACCGTTTAGTATCAGCAGACTTTTTGTTTGGAATGTATAATTTGCCACGCCACAAAGACGGTTAATTTTTCAAAAACGAAAAGTATTGAATACATTTTCGTTCCAATTACTATCTTGACCCTGACTTGGAGAACACACATTTTTCACATAGCTGCAGTTAATTGTAAAAGTCTGAATTCACATCTAGCACAATTTAATCTCTTTTTGTCCCATGACTTATTTGACATGACTTCCATTTGAATAATATTCATCTCTTCTGGGAAAAGTAAAAGATCTCATTGTTAATACCATTTTGTCCATATAACACGAAAAGGGAGATGTAAGAAAAGAAGTAAGTTTAGTGAATAAATCTCAATTTGTTCAAAGTTCAAATTCTGAGATATTCTATTTATTGGATTTTTGCTTTTAATTGACAAGATAGTGGAGAACTGCTGCTTGGGACAAAAGGTAAAGGGTAAAAACTCAGGTTTCTTAGAAAAGTTAGTTATACAAGTTGTTGGAGAGGATATTTAAATATTAAAGATACTAGCATCACCTATCTCAATTTGTAGATGATTTATTTTTTACTGGAGTATTTGAACGGAGTAGTTGTTTTAAAGGGGTTAAGTCACCCAAAAAATGAAAATTCTGTCATTAATTACTCACTCTCATGTAATTTCAAACCCATAAGACTTTTGTTTATCTTCAGGACACAAATTAATATATTTTTGATGAAAACCTGAGAGCTTTTTTTGACCCTCCATAGACAGCAACAACTAACACACTAAAGACCCTGAAAGTGTCACATAACGGTGCAGGAAGGAATGATGGAGACGTAGATAAGCGAAACAATCTTTAATAAATCCAAACACGGTTTAAATACACACCAGACACACGACCCGACATGTAGACCCGACAAAGACAAAGCGCACAAACTGCGACTTAAATACATGGGGTAATTAGTACTAAACAACAAGACACTCCTGAAACAAATGAACAATCAACCAGAGGGAGAAAATGGGTTATGGAGCACATGGGGTTGGAAAACATGACAACACATGTCCATAATCCTGACAGATCGCCTCCCTCCTGGAAGTCGCATCTTCGCGCCGTAGAAACAACTTGAGAAAGGGCTGGGTGGGAACTTGAAGGATGATGGACACCTGGGGGAGGGCCAGCAGAAAGAGTCAATGGATGACGGAGGGAGAAACCAAGGAGGAAACAGGAGGAGCCAGGAAGACAACAGGAGGAACCAGGGTGGACCAGAGCGAGGGAGGAGCTAGGGAGACAGGAGGGACTTGGAGCAGGAGGAGTCAGGCGGGACCCAGGCCACAGCCATGATGGTGACCCATGGTGGAGCCAACAGAGGGAGGAGCCATGGAGGAGGAAGGACTGACGACTCCAGGGGGCCGACCAACGGTGGTGGAGCACGAGGTGGAGAGCTGATGAGCTAGGGAGACGAGGAGGATCCGGTGGGCCAAGGGGGAACTGATGAATCTAGTGACTGATGCAGGGGCGTGGATCAGACAGGCTGTGGTGGAGCCGGTGCGACAGAGGACCAAGGTAGAGCCGAAGGGATGGAGAGCCTGAAGGAGCAAGAGGGACGGAAGGATGAGGCGCAGCCAGAGGAGTGGAGTCCTGAGGCACAAGATGGTCGACGATGGTGGAACCAGTGGACTGCAGAGCCACTGCGGAGAGGAGGGAGCTAGGAGCCATGGTGAAGCCACTGGGGCAGAGTCCTGGAGGTGGAGACAGGGGTTTCTCCAGCCGTGACACCGATGGAGACTGGCAGACCCGAGGCGAGCCCACCGCACAGATGGAGGGCTGAGGGTGAGCGGAGGGGTTGCCAGACGACAGCGGAGGAAGAGGCAGAAGTGGGTGGGATGGCAGCCATTTATGAGCCTCCAGGCTCTCTGGACTGCCCTTGGGGACTGAAATCCTCTCCTCGCAGGACTAAGGAATGGGAGCATGCTCTGAGCTTGACATGGGAACCGGAGCTCTCTCTGGGCAGGACGTGGGAATCTCAGCCCTCTCTGGGCTGGATGTGAGAACAGGGGTGACAGAGGGCTCGGATAGAGGAGAGAGGGCAGTCAATCCCAGTCAATAAGATCTCCTGCCGCTTTCCCTCTACCTTGACCCATTGACAGCTTACCTTTAGCAATGCTGCAATGGGCAGAGATCCTTTCTGTGATCTCACTGGCTACAGCATTCTCCCTCATGGCTGGCATGGCAGCCTGCTCTCGTGCCTGGTCTGATGGAATATGCAGCTCTGGTTTCGCGGCGATCCTCTGCTCTGTCGCTCCGTGTGGCTCAGGCTCGTCGGTCATGGTGGGGTCAGGCTCTCCATGATCGGTGGGCTCTGGCTTCTGCTCCGCACAGTGGAGAGATGGTGGGCTGGGCTCTGGCCAGATCTTCCACGGGACTGATGGTGAAAGGCGATCCGTTTCTCACCAGTGTCCACTCCACAAAGGCGGTGAAATCCCCTCGAGGACCATCTTTGGACAACAGCGCTGGATAGCTGGAGATGCTAGCCAGGATCAGGACCAGGAACAGCCTGGTATGATCCTCGAGCGGGTCGGGACGAGGGCATCCATACGGGGAACAACGTAAACAAAAAACACTGTATGAAAAACGGGAACAAATATGGGGAAAACAGTAACGCCTGTTTCACACATACTCCGTCTGCAGTGCGTATGCGTTGCGTATTTTTTTCCGCACCCATGTTAACGTTCACACTGCACGCGGTTGCTGTCTGGCAGTGCGTTCCAGAAGAGGTGAGTTTGCAGCAGTGCAGCGATCGTTTCCGCACTGAGTTTATTTTTTGCTGTGCTGCAGCCCTGAATTAAAGTGACAGCGCATTGTTAGCTGAAAAAATGAACATGTATTGACACGGAAATGTGGTGATTACACCATAAATGCATGTCAATGAAGTCTTACTGTGTTTTACAGTCAACACGTGGCCTAGTTTAAAACTAGGAAAAGTGCACTTTTAAATAAACAAGGCAACATAATGCACTGGGATTGTTTTTAATAACGATTTAATGCGAAAGGCACGAGAGCCGACTGTTTCTATCTGTGATAAGTTTTAATTTACAACATTTGTGATAGCCCGATTTTAATAAGGGAGCTCCCTATGCTGTTTAGATGTGTTGCAACTTGCTTTAGCAACTTAATATATAAATCTAGAAGTCAAGTGCATTGAATAATACGTTTAATTTATTGAGTTTAAACGTGAATATGTCTATGAACGATTGTATTACTGTACTGTAATAAAAGAGGATCAAAATGCTGAAAAGCACGTTTGTATTTGAAATCAAAATAACGGATAAATGGTGTGTCTGTGGTAAACGGCCGCGGATCAGGAACAGACTGCAAACGCATCCTGTGTGAAAGCAAAACGAGTCCGTGCTGCTTCTGCACCGCGTACGTAACGCACAAAAAACTGCATACGCACTGCAGACGGAGTATGTGTGAAACTGAGTTTAAAAAAAAGACAGTCAATTCACACCAGGAAGGGAAGATGACACACATACACAACATGTAGACCAAAATGCACAAACTGGGACTTAAATACATGGGGTAATCAGGACTGAATTGCATGAACAATCAACGAGAGGCAGAAACTGGAGCATAACATGGAGCAAATGGGGAGGGAAAACACAACAACACAGGTCCATAATCCTGACAGAAATGTAGTAAGAATATTGTTAAAATAGTCCATGTGACATCAGTGATTCAACCGTAATTTAATAATAATAATAAAAAAATAATGACTTCATTAAACATTTTTTTCTCATCAGTGTCAGTAATGGATGTGTGTTCATGAGAGTACTCCTGGATTTAATCAAAATATCTCAATTTGTGTCCTAAAGATGAACAAAAGTCTAGGGATTTAAATGCAATGCATTTTTATTTATTTATTTGTTTGTTTGTTTTTCAATATACAATGTTAGCAAGGTAATCACAAAAAGGCTAAGCAATGGCAAAACAAGCAGTTAGAAGCTTGGTAATGCTTTTTCCTTGTAAAACCTGTACATTTGTACTTGTTTATTAATACTTGATGAACTCAGGTTTCTTAGAAAAGAAGTTGGTTACAAAAGCTTTTGGAGAAGGTGAAGAGGATCACATACAGCTCAATTTGTAGATGAATATTTTTTTTTTACTGGAGTATGCCTTTGCATCTTAAAGAGCAGGGCATATGGCATTTTAAAGTGACCTAATATTGTGTTGGAGTCCCCTAAAACAAATTTAAATGCATCTAATGTCAGAAAACATAGTAATTTTCTCAGAATATACATTTAATGTCAAAATCATTTTGCAATGATTTTGAAATGATTTGTTCAAAGCAGTTCTGAGCTTAAGGTCGGTAAACCCCTCCCTTCCATAAGCCTACTCTGCTCTGATCAGTCAGCTGGCCAAGTCTGTTGTGATTGGTCTTTCTGTATACAATGCAAGCGAATCGTGCCCACAGCTAAAGTTTAGCTGCTAAACTGTAAACACTTTACTAAACAATAATGGTGGATTTGTTAGCCAAGTGCTAACGTGACTTACTGATGAAGCAATACAGTTTGCAAAGCAAAATATGTCTACATTCGTTATTATTAAACAAAGTAATTAGAACAACGACAGTCTACATGAAGCGACACATTCTTAGGAAATAGTGGGTTCACAGTGAATTATCAGAACTACTTCAGTTTACCTGGAAACCTAAAGCTGCACTAGGTATACATCACATATGTGACCCTGGACCACAAAACCAGTCATAAGGTTACATTTTACAAAACTGAGATGTATACAGCATATGAAAGCTCAATAAATAAGCTTTCTATTGATGTATGGTTTGCTGGGATAGGACAATAATTGGCCGAGACACATCTATTTGAAGATCTGGAATCTGTGGGTGCAAAAAATCAAAATACTAAGAAAATCACTTTTAAAGTTGTCCAAATTGAGCTCTTAACAATGCATATTACTAATCAAAAATTAAATTTTGATATGTTTACAGTAGGAATTTTACAAAACATCTTCATGCAACATGATCTTCACTTAATTTCCTAATGATTTTTGGCAGAAAAGAAAAATCAATAATTTTGACAAATACTATGTATTTTTGGCTATTGCAACAAATATACCCCAGCAACATAAGACCTTATTTTGAGATTTATATATTATTTGAAAGCTGAATAAATAAGCTTTCCATTGGTGGAAAGTTAGGATAGGATAATTATTGGCCAAGATACAACTACTTGAAAATCTGGAATCTGAGGGTGCAAAAAAAAAAAAAAAAAAAAAAAAAAATTCTAAATATTGAGAAAAACGCCTTTACAGTTGCCTAATGAAGTTCTTAGCCATGCATATTACTAATCAAACATTAAGTTTTGATACATTTACGGTAGGAACTTTACAAAATATCTTCATGGAACATGATATTTATTTAATATCCTAATGATTTTTGGCATAAAAGTATACCTGTGCTATTTAAGACTGGTTTTGTGGTCCAGGGTCACATATTAGCACAAAAAACTTGATATTTTGATCATTTGAAAACATACATATTACATTTACACATAACATATTAATCAAACTTACAGGTTGTTGCTCAGAGAATCCCACATTGAACTCGCCAAGATTACAGAAGCAGCCCCTTAGTAAAATGACGAGCACACAACAAACAGGTTTGAATTGTATTGCTGTGGTATTGTGGAAAAAAATACATTTTAACCACTGATTCTTCATCTTTCGGCGCAGAACCCAGGGTCTTCTCGTCATGATGTAAACAAACTAACGTTTCAGACTGTTTACATTGAAGAATACAATCTGCAATATATTTTTCGAAAAACCATGACCTTCATGTTATTCCTCCCAAGATCTCTTGAAAAAAAGTGTTCATCTTCAGAACACTAATTAAGATATTTTGAAAAAATCTGAAAGCTTTCTGACCCTGCATAGTCTGTGCTGCAGCTAACCATGTTCAAGGCCAAGAAAGGTAGTTAGGACATTGTTAAAGTAGTCCATGTGACATCAGTGGTTTAACCATAATTTTATAAAGCTGTGAGAATAGTTTCTGTGTGCAAAGAAAACAAAAATAACGACAATTTCTTCTCTTCCATGTCAGTCTTCGAATCGCGTTCACAACACTACCACAAAGCACGATATCCTTACAACCGTACTTGGCCTTGAATGTGGTAGTTGTGTCTTAATTTATCATTTATAATCATTTAAAATATCTTAATTTGTGTTAGAAAGATGAACAAAGGTCTTAAAGGAGTAGTTCACTTTCAGAACAAAAATGTACAGATAATGTACTCACCCCCTTGTCGTTCAAGATGTTCATGTCTTTCTTTCTTCAGTCGTAAAGAAATGGTGTTTTTTGAGGAAAATGTTTCAGGATTTCTCTCCATATAATGGACTTCTATGGTGCCCCCGAGTTTGAACTTCCAAAATGCAGTTTAAATGCAGCTTCAAAGGGCTCTAAACGATCCCAGCTGAGGAAGAAGGGTCTTATCTAGCAAAACGATGAGTTATTTTCTTTTAAAAAATTACAATTTATATACTTTTTAACCTCAAATGCTCGTCTTGTCTAGTTCGGCAAGACAAGTGTTTGAGATTAAAAAGTATAAAAGTTGTAAATGTTTTTAGAAAATAACCGATTGTTTCACTAGATAAGACCCTTCTTCCTCGGCTGTGATCATTTAGAGCCCTTTGAAGCTGCATTTAAACTGCATTTTGGAAGTTCAAACTCGGGGGCACCACAGAAGTCCACTATATGGAGAGAAATCCTGAAACATTTTCCTCAAAAAACACCATTTCTTTACGACTGAAGAAAGAAAGACATGAACATCTTTGATGACAAGAGGGTGAGTACCTTATCTGTACATTTTTGTTCTGAAAGTGAACTACTCCTTTAAGGGTTTGGAAGGACTTGAGGGTGAGTAATTAATGACAGAATTTTCGTTTTTTGGCTGAGCTATCCCTCTAAGAAACCCAATCTACAGCCTTTCAAAACACATCAGAATAGTCTCTGGGAGGGTTTCTTTTCTTTTTTAAACTGCATAGTTTCACACATTCTTCCCTTTACTGCACTTTTATAGATTGATATCCCTTTTTCTGTCTTCTTTTGTTATATGGAAAAGAACAATTTAGACATCCAGCTAAATTAATCATCACATTCTTCACACAAAAAAAGACAAAGTCGTGCAGACAATTAGATGAACTTTTATACCAACATACCACACATTCGGAGAAAAAAAAAATGCAGTTCGCTATTCTCAGGCAGCGAAGAACTTATAATCCATTTATATTTTATTCATTTCATTTGCCTTTCTTTTCCTACGCCATCCTATATAACAATCGGCTCAATTGTTACCACAGTAACTCATTGAAATCACAGAAGGAAATCTGCCAGTACAATAAAAGCTGTCAGTCACTCCGTTTCCACTTAACAAACAGCTTACCTTCAACCGTACTCTACCTTTTATACTGTCAGCGTTAATGGTGAGGGAACAGAAGTCCTGGTTTATTACACGACCAAAGCCGAAAGTTAGCAAATCGATTTTCTCGATTCCCGGGCCTTCACTCAGTCGCGGCTTTTTCAGAGCGAGCACCTGATTGGCTGAGCGGTTGTCTGAGAGACACCTGATTGGCTGAGGAGCTGCTTGACAACCTGAATTCAAGTGTCCGATTAATATTTCGTTTTTTATTAGTTTCTAGGGTGTCAAACAAAAGTAATAAACAAATAAAATGCTTAATATCATTGTACGTTTATGATTGTAATATTTAGAATGTGTTTGTATAGTTATCATAGGGGCACAAACTAATGCGGGGTTAATTGTAACACACGTGGTTTAAAGGAACACTCCCCCCGAGTTAATAAGTTGAGTTTTACCTTTTTGAAATCCATTCAGCCATTCTCCTGTTCTGGAAATATCACTTTTAGCATAGCTTAGCATAGATCATTGAATCCTATTAGACCAATAGCATCGCGTTCAAAAATGACCAACGAGTTTTGATATTTGTCTTATTTAAAACTTGACTCTTCTGTAGTTATATTGTGTACTAAGACCGGCGGAAAATGTAAAGATGCGATTTTCTAGGCCGATAAGTTTGGGAACTACACTCCCATTCCGGCGTAATAGTCAAGGAAGTTTGCTGCCGTAATATGGCCAAATCAGGCGCAGTAATATCCCGCAGCACATCGCAGCACAACGTGACCAACTGCATGCACAGTGAGCGTTCCTTGTTGGAAGTTACCTAGCTGGGAACTAATTTCAGGCGCTGATATTACTGCACCTTCTGCGTCCATATTACAGCAGCAAACTTCATTGACTATTACCAAAGTCCCTTTAAGGCAAGTCATGTCACTCGGCGGCCATCTTTGAAATGCCTCTCGGGCATTCAAGTGCAGCTCCTATCTCTTTGAATGGGGAAACATCAAATTCTCCAAAACTGTTCACCAAGCTCACGATTAAATTTCATATTTTAAATCTCCAACAAAATCCAACAAGAACTGCCTTATAAATATGGTTCCTTGTGCTCCAATAGCATTAAAAAACGCTTATTTTTCCTGCTAAATTAGCCAGTGCGCATGCGCAGTACTGGGCGCATGTCTTAAAGCGCCGGTTGTTTCTATAGCAACCGGGACTTCTAACGGCAGCTGCGGTGACGCGCTGACTGTACTAATCAACGATTGGCTCTTTCACTAAGAAGGTGGGGCTTCGCGGCCATAATGAGCGTTGCATTTTTCCCCATTCAAAACTATACGAGTGACAAGTATTGGGTATTCTATAGTCTTTGCTATTACTCCGGAATGGGAGTGTAGTTCCTAATCTTATCAGCCTAGAAAATCGCATCTTTACATTTTCCGCCAGTCTTAGTACACGATATAACTGCAGAAGAGTCAAGTTTTAAATAGGACAACTATAAAAACTCGTTGGTCATTTTTGAACGCGATGCTATTGGTCTAATAGGATTCAATGATCTATGCTAAGCTATGCTAAAAGTGATATCGCCAGAACAGGAGAACGGCTGAATGGATTTCAAAACGGTAAAAATCAACTTATTAACTCAGGGGGAGTTGGAGAATGAGCCTATTCCCAAAAAAAGTGGAGTGTTCCTTTAAATATTTCCACACATGCTAGCATAACCAAATTTACGGTATTTACTAGTTGCCATAGCGACACTATGCAGAGGGAAAAAAGAGCGCCAAAATTCATAAGCCTCTTGAAGATATCGCTGAATATTTATTTTACCATAGTAGAAGTACATTTCTGGCTGAAGTAAACTTTTCATTTCAGTTTTTAGTATTCATTTAAAATTAGACAAATCTGCTATTATTTTAATCTCCAATTTGTTATTTATCAGTTTAGATTTTTTTTTCATTTCATTTCATTAGCGATGCAATTTTCACTATTGACATCTAAGGATTTTCATAAGAATCCACATGAAACAGGTGAATAAAGGCTGACAATCAATGTTTAATGTCCAGAAGTTATTATTTCAAGAAATGTAAAGCATTTTGGCTGGTTTATGTGTGTGGTTTTCTATGAGAGCTGTGTGTGGAGGGAGGAGAGTGTTTTTCTAAATGTCTAAATGTGTTTCATCTATTTGTCCACATTGTTTTGAACTGCTGTACAGGTGTGTGTTGCGATCAGGACCGTTCAAAGCATTGTTGTGTTCATTGTCAAACTCCAGAATTAGATATTTTTTTATTTTTATTTTTTTTTAAAGTCATTACTTTATTTGAAAAAGTTAAGCATTTTACTGACAAAATATTTTAATTTGTTGTGTATATTTTTTTTCATTCGATCAGATAACATTTTAAGGTGTCATATGGTCGTGTTACAACGTGCCCCTCACATGTTACAATGTACCCCACCTACGGGGCATGTTGTCACGTTTCACTTCCTTTCTTTTGAGGTAAATAACGAAAAACGTATACACTGTAAATACATTTGTACTAGACAAGTGTGAAAATAATGTGGATCAAAATTGTATCCCGAATTATTTATCATATGCCCACAAGTACATGTTTTGAATACTTTAGAGCGAATTATAGGCTGTTATAGGCTGAATAAGATTTGGATATGGGAGGGACATGTCAGAAAAGTGCTGCAGCATTGAAGACCCCCTCCAGCCCTACCCACAAAAAGAGAGAGAGAGATAGAGCGAGGGAAGGGGACTGATGACGTCGACGCTGGGAAGCTCCCAGTAGAAGGTGCGCGCCCGCGGGAGGGGCCGATAGAAAATGGCGAGTCTGTGCAGAAGGCAGCAATGTACGATCGAGAGGCGCGGCTTTCGGCAGGAACTTGACTCGTGGCGGCATAAACTCATTCACTGTGTAGGTAAGCTCGTTTAACCTAACATGCAGAATTGTCCAGCTGAGCTTTGCGTGTTGATTGAATGTGTATATTTGGTGTGGGGCACCGGCGAAAATCCATTGCCTTCAGCGGCGAGCGAAGCGGATTTTTTGTCTCGCAACGATTTTTTCTTATAGCCGCTCACCACCCGCTGGACCTCAGCAAAAATCGCAGTTATGAGTTTAGTTGCGCAGCCTTATTCGAAATATAATTTAGTGTGCATTAGTGTTTTTACTTGACTGTGTATCAGTTGGTGTTTTGGCGAAATGTCATTGAGGTTCTTTTAATTTTTAGGGAAAATTTAGGCGATGTTTATTTATTGTAAGCAGGGCGTGTTACGTGTACAGAGGGAATTGTGCACTGGCCAATCACCGGCGTTCCTTTTGCCAGTGTGCGCGCTCCCTGTTTTATTGTAGGCTACTGTATTATTTGGGGATGGGGGAGGGCTGTGCGCGTCCCCGCCCCACTGTCATGCTGGTGTGCTGCTGCTGCGCGCGTTACCTCCCTTCCCTCAAATCATCGGCGCTGGGGGAGCGCGCATTGCTGCAATGGGGAAATGTCAGAAAATAATTTTGTATTTTAGGGGAAGGTGGGGGGTTGACAAAGAAAATGACACTGCGCATATTGCTTAGTTGTTATCGCGGCCTTGCCAAGGCCAGACTTGTCTTATCCTGAACATTTTTAAGGTGACGTCTTGATATTAATAAGGAGATTTGTGCAAAATACATGCGCTGATATTTCAGTCTGTTTTGATTTTTTTTCCCCTCGGTAATCGATTGCTCGCTTTAAAGCCGTGAACGAGATTTTACACTGCATAGGCAAAATGTCGAAGAGTTATAAACATTATTTGCTTTTAGAAAGCCTAGAGTTTCATTCCCAATTGGTATTTACTCATTTTGGCCCTCATCTCCAAAAAAAATTAGACAGAAAATATTGGTTTCCCGCCCCTCCCCCGTTAAATCTAATGTTTCATTAGCTTTGTTTAATCCCTTTAAATCGCCGTATCTGATGTTATTAGAGATTATCTATTGAGTCTTAACCTCGAGGTTTCCTAGTTTTCAACCCTAGATTTGTGTTAATCTCCCTTTTAATGTCAGACAGAAAACCCTTGGCTTTTGGCATCTGTTAACTCTTGCTTTTCAGTAAATGTTGGTCACTCTTTCTATCAACCAAAACATTAGATATAAGGATAGCCAGTCTTTCTAATGACAGATATTGAATATATGGGGGACCTTAGCTTTTTTTTCCGTAGCCATTTGTTTAACATGTCCTACTGATATGTTTTAAAAAGACTAGGATGTATTTTGTTACCAGAGATGGCGTTTATCAGTGAAACCGGTTTTCCTCACGCTATGAGGGAAAAGCTCCCAATTTGTACCAAAAGGCCCGTTTCAGGAAGTATCAAAGCATTGATGTGGTGATGGGTGGATTCAGTGCAAGATATTTGACCGTGAGCCTTAAACAAGGTTCCCACATTGATAATATTAGTGAAATGTAAACATGGTGAGTTTTTAGGCCTAAAATATTGAATTGAACACTTAAAAGATTTTTTTTTATGAGAGTACAATCAAAACTATTTTATAGCCGTTGACTGGAAATGTCATGGAGAAATGGTTAAATGTGACTACAAAACCAGTCATAAGGGTCTTTTCTTTTTTCAGTTTTCTGAAGAAATAAGCTTTTCATTGATGTAGGGTTTGTTAAGATAGGGTATTTGGCCGAGATACGACTATTTGAATATCTGAGGGTGTAAAAAAAAATCTAAATATTGAGAAAATCGCCTTTAAAGTTGTCCAAATTAAGTTCTTAGCAATGCATACTACTTTTCAGAAATAAAGTTTGGATATATTTTACAGTAGAAAGTATCTTATCTTATACAAAATATCTCCATGGAACGTGATACTTTAATATCTTAATGATTTTTGCCATAAAAGAAAATCAATCATTTTGACCCACACAATGTATTTTTGGCTATTGCTACAAATATACCCACACTACTTACGACTGGTTTTGTGGTCCAGGGTCATATTTCTCTTAGAGTACAGTCCCTATAAAAGGATTTTAAAATCCTTTATCCATCTCAAATGAATGAGAAATGGTTAAATGTGCCAAAACTGTACTTTAAAGATTTGGAAAACAATTTGGGCATAATGAGAGCTCGGCACGTATGTTTTGGGACCTACAAAAACAACCAAAGTCTAAAAGTCTAGAAGTATGTAAAAGTTGATTCACACCTTCATGACGAGAATTTACATTCTCGCTCTGTTGATAACGCTTTAGGGAGCATCATAAATCATTTCCTCAAACTTTGAAGGGTCAAAGTTTCAAATTCTAAACTCTGTTAACAAACTCTCCTTGGAGTTGCAAAGAAAATTGTGTTCCCTTTCTCGTCAGTTTAATTTCTTGTCATGATTTCCTGATGAACTATGTTTACTGATCTGTTTGTCTTGTGAACAGCTTGGTCTCTTTTTTGCATTCATTAGAAGTAAAATTCTAGTATATATCAATAAAATTATTTCCATTTATTGGTGGCTCAAGGTTTAGTGGAAAGATTGTTGAATGAGACCCATGAATACATGTAATTTTTGTTTAACTCTTGAAGTGTTCTTTATATCTAGCCTTGGCGCATCTAAATACACAAAACGTTGTGTGGATCTATAATTCGGTTAAATAAATAGCTGTGGTGAGATGCCGCTGTTTTAATCAAACAAATTTATTCGTCCGCTGTTTATTTTTACAGCTTAAATATACACGGACGCGACAAAACCCGAGCGAACCTTGGCTTCTCCGACTCTTTCTGTGTGAATTTGTCGCCACACATTTGGTGTCATGCACGAGAGCGTCACAAATTCAAACAAAACTGAAGGTCAAAGCTGCTTGCTGTGAGAACCATTACCATCAGGAAAAATGTCACTTTTTATTTTTATCTCTAGTCATCATCTACCTCCCCCTCTCTCTCTTCGAAAGCTCCCCTATGCATTTGCCTTTCCTCTCGTTTCATCAAAGATCAGCTACAATCTTATGGCCAATTATGTTTCTCGCAACACCTCGCTCAAATATAGAGCTATTTTGGATATTCCTTTGACATTTACTGCGTTTTATCATTAGATATCCAAGTTCTTGTAGTTTTCAAAATGCATTTTGGTTTTGATGGTTTGGGATCTTTTTTGTTACATATCGACAGCGACTTTACCTTTATATTTTTTCTTCCTAGCTTGACCGTAAACTGCTTCTAGCAGCTCTTGAACATCCACCCCCAAGTGAAGAGGTTGTTAAAGAAGCGTCTGGAGCTATTTGACGACAGTTTCCAGCAGATTTAATTGGCATGTAGGCTGCGAAAAGGTGCATTGATTCGAGTTGCATTCTTTTTGACCACTGCTGAAAATCAACAGCATTTTAAATTGATAAAAAAAAAAACAGTTGTCTGAATTATGTATGGATCTTTTTCTTGTTGAGAAGCTGCATGTATTTCTAGTACGGGGGGGGGAATACTGCGGAGAATATTTGATTCAATTATTTAATAGTTAAATAATAAGATAAATGTTAAAAGCCTGGGTTTGTTACCGTATCATGTATTATACTTAATATTTTATTTAAAACACTGAACGATTCACTGATTGAAATATACAACAACTGCTAGGCTGCGTTGCACTATAATCACACTAAATAAGAAATTGTTTAGATGGCGTCATGTTTTGTTTGCACGTTCAGAAAGAAAAATGTGACCCTGGACCATAGAAAATGTGATTTATAAATCTTCAAAGCTGAATAAATAAGCTTTGATACAAGCAGAGATACAACTATTTGAAAATCTAAAATCTGAAGGTGCAAAAAGTTACGTTTAACGTAGGAAATTCATGCAAACATGATCTGTACTTAAAGGAGAGGTTCACTTCCAGAACAAAAATGTACAGATCATTTACTCACCCCTTCGTCATCCAAGATGTTCATGTCTTTCTTTCTTCAGTCGTAAAGAAATTATGTTTGTTGAGGAAAACATTTCAGGATTTCTCTCCATATAGTGGACTTCTGTGGTGCCCCCGAGTTTGAACTTCCAAAATGCAGCTTAAACGCAGCTTCAAATGGCTCTCCGAGAAAGAAGTGTCTTATCTAGCGAAACAATCAGTTTCCAAAAAAAAAAATTACAATTTATATACTTTTGAACCTCAAACGCTCGTCTCGTCTAGCTCTGCGCGAACAGTTAAGGTATGTCGAAAAACTCCAATTTAATTTTCTTCTCCAACTTCCAAATCCTCCACATTGCTGTTTTACCTTTTTTTTTGTAAAAGTGTGTGATCATCTTTGCATGTTCACTTTGTAAAAACTGGGTTGGTACTTTGGCTGCAATGTAGGACGATTTTGAAGTTGGAGGAGAAACTAAGAGGGGAGTTTTTCTACCTATCCTAACTGTCTTGAACCAGATACACAGTTCACGCAGAGCTAGACAAGATGAGCATTTGAGGTTAAAAAGGATATAAATTGTCAAATTTTTTTTTTTTTTTTAGATAAGACCCTTCTTCCTCAGTTGGGACTGTTTAGAGTCCTTTGAACCTGCATTTAAACTGCATTTTGCAAGTTCAAACTTGGGGGCACCATAGAAGTCCATTATATGAAGAGAAATCCTGAAATGTTTTCCTCAAAAAACAATTTCTTTATGACCGACAAAAGAAAGACCTGAACATCTTGGATTAGAGGGGGTTAGTCAATTATCTGTCAATTTTGGTTGATCATTTTGACTCGTACAATGTTTTTTTATGGCTATTGCTACAAATATACCCTGGTTTTGTGGTCCAGGAGTCACCAATGTTTAGCGAAGTAAAACTTTGACTCTTCTTGATTTAACATTTATCAAGCGTTTACAGCTTGGACCAAGCTTTGAAGCTGTCAGGGTTCTGCTTTAAAACTAGTATCATTATACTCCCACAGAGATAATACGTCTGGGTTTTCCACTAGTTTTTCAGATCTTAAATATGTCAGGCTTCTGTGCAGTATTTTGACATCTAGGAAGTCTGCTTCCATTATTTTCTCCTTTTAAACCCCAGGGATTCTCATTCTGTCAAAGGACATTTAGATTAAATCCGTACTTTATCCCAATTCTGACTTTTTGACTCATGTAACAGTGCACTCTTAAAAATAAAGGTGCTTTGAAAGGTTCTTCACAGCGATGCCATAGAAGAACCATTTTTTCTTATCTTTTTAGTATTTGAAGAACCTTCTTTGCCACAAAGAACCAGAAAGGTTCTTCAGATGTTAAAGGAACCAGGTTCTTCTATGGCATCGTGAAGCACCTTTATTTTTAAGAGTGGTTGTTTGATGGTCTAGTCCATTTGGGTGTCGTTTACAACTAAATTTGCAAAATGCAAATGACTAATTGTGAAATAAGGCTTTACTGTTTAAGTTTGAAAAGCAACATTTCTCCCTCAGGTTGTATTTTCCCGAAATTCCCAAAAGATTCTAGGTGAGCGAGACCTTTGATTCGATTAAGTGAAACATTCCTTAACAGGCTCTTGCGCAAGAACTTTGGGAGTGTTTCTTTTTGACATACAGTAACCGTAAAGACAAGATAAGCTCAGTTTTTTCTTTACTCTTCCTCTTTCTGTGCTGTAGTTCACGTTCGCCTAAACCAACCCCTACAAACCCAAATGTGTCAAAATCTGCCATATGCTTTGCCATTTTTTTTTCTTGTCTGCCTCTCATGTGACACTCCGTGGTTGTTTTCCATTAAAGCCCCTGAACACTTGCCGTGTTCAGAATGGGTTCAGATTATGCGCTCAAAGTTGAATGGCCTAAAAAGCCGCCTGGGGTGGGGGGGTTGAAGGAATTTTTTTAATTATTTTTGCTGCCTAATGCAGCAGATGCTTTCAGGGAACTGCTGGAATGCTGATGCAGATATCTTGTTGGCAAATAAATTAAAAGCATTTGGCCTAGTTTTCAGGTTTTAAATGTTTATGGTGATACACTTCCTAAATACTACAAACATTTGGACGTTTTAGCATCACTTAGCAAAGTAGTTTTAATCTTATTGAAATGCTTGAAACCATACTTGGAAAAACATGCAATGTAGTACGCAAAGACATATTGAAGTGTAGACAACCTATGTTTTCAGCAGGTTGTCGTTTTGCAATTATTTCAATGATTTTACAAAATTTTTAATTGAATACAGTTTGAACACAGTTTCGGTAATATTTAATCTTATAGTTGGGAACAGTTTGATATAAATCTGAACAAAAGTTGCTCTATCATGAAGTCTTAGTCTCATTGTCATTGTTGTACATATTGAGTTGTACAGTTAATGTACAATGTAAAAACAAAAATCTCCTCGTTGTTACCTTGAAGAGCTCTTTCTACCTTATTTAATTCATAAAAATTAGTTTAGTTGGGATAAATGAATGAATATATGTTGGTTTAGTGATGACAAAATATTATTTTTGGCTTAAATAAAACCAGTTAATTCAGATGTTACATTTTCAGTGTATTTTCATGTCTTTTGGATTCATGATTAGCTATATTTAGGGTTTTATTTTTTCCCAAATTCCATTTGAATTAAGTTTTTTCCGTTTTAATTTTTTTAGACTCAGTTTTCAAATTCTTTTCCATACATTTATGAATTTTTCGGGATTCTGGAAATGTTTTTTTTTTTAATTTTAAAATACTGGTAAATACTTTAATATTCCTTTAAAATAATGTTTTAATAACTATTTTATCAGTATTAGTGGCCTATATAACGTCATATATTTCTGACACAGTTTCTTCAAGTTAAACTGAATTTTTATGTTGACGGGTTGCTGTACAGACCTTTAAGTTTCAGTTTTTTTGTAAATTAGATGATTGTACTTTGTACGTGTTGTTTTTTCTTACAAGAAACTGTAAAATGCACATGAAGTGACTTTCAGAGCAGTTCTAGAGATTGTTTTGTGTGTTCACTATTGTTTTAGACTCAGTTTAAATGGTTAAATAAAAATTATATTAATCAAAAAGCATGTCTAATTAATTGAAATCATCATACTTAAAATTAACAGCAGTTCATTAAAAGTTTAACAAAAATTTGTTTTACTTTTACCAAATTCTGTGTTTTTCATTAACTTCCTGGATTTTCTGGATTCTGGAAATGGTTTTGTTAAATTTTAATAATCAAAAGCATCTTTAATGATATAATTTTATAACTTATTTGTTATCATTTTCCTTTTTTACCCCAGAAATACTATGTTGTGTGTTTACATTTTCTGTTAAATTCTGAATATTTGTTTTTCTGGTAAATAGTCCTTAAGCTAATGTTTTAATAATAAGTTTATAAGTATTAGTAGACTATTATTATATTACGTCATATATTTCTGTCACAATTCAAGTTAAATCCAACTTTTCTTTTGATGGGTTGCTGTGATGGGTTGCTTGCTAATAATCAAAAAGCATGTCTAATTAATTGAAATCATGAAACTTACAAATTTGAACAGCAGTTCACTAAAAGTTTAACAAAAACATGTTTTATTTTTTTTTACCAAATTCTGTGTTTTTTATACAGAATTTGGTAAAAAAATTCTGTATAATATATATTTTCTGGATTTTCTGGATTCTGGAAATGGTTTAGTTAAATTTTAATAATCAAAAGCATCTTTAATGATATAATTTTATAACCTATTTGTTATCATTTGCCTTTTTTTCCCCAGAAATACTGTGTTGTGTGTTTACATTTTCTGTTAAATTCTGAATATTTGTTTTTCTGGTGAATTGTCCTTAAGCTAATGTTTTAATAATAAGTTTATAAGTAGACTATTGTTATATTACGTCATATATTTCTGTCACAATTTCTTCAAGTTAAACCCAACTTTTCTTTTGACGGGTTGCTGTGATGTGTTGCTTGCTAATAAAATCATGAAACTTACAAATTTGAACAGCAGTTCATTAAAAGTTTAACAAAAACATGTTTTATTTTATTTTTTTTACCAAATTCTGTGTTTTTTATACAGAATTTGGTAAAAAAAATTCTGTATAATATATATTTTCTGGATTTTCTGGATTCTGGAAATGGTTTAGTTAAATTTTAATAATCAAAAGCATCTATAAATTAATTTGATAAACCAATTTGTTATTTTATTTATTTTCTTTAAATTTTTCTGGTAAATATTTCTTAAAAATATTTTTTTAATAATAATTTATTAGTAGTACGTAATATGTGTGTGTGCTATGTATATTTATTATGTATATAATATATAAATATACAGACATGCATGTATACATTTAATGATGCATTAATATTTAAAAGTGATTAATTGTGATTAATCGTTTGACAGCCTTAATTTAAATACAATTTTACAGCTTAATAATCACAGACACTAGTCCATATCAGATTTTGATTTAAGTGTACTGACCTACTTCTAAATTCAGTGACATTCTGCGTTATACTGTAAATTCATTTTTAATGACTGTATTACGCATTTTCCACGTCGCAGAAATCATAATACCCTATATTTTGGAGTGCTTTGTGATAGTAGAAAAAGTCGATAAGTGAGTTAAAAAAAAAAGAGAAAAGAAACAATGCTTTAATTTTTATGCTGTTAGACCGTTTGTACTGTCAAACCCTATTGAATAAGTTCATCCCCTTTAAAACACAACCATCTAAGGGTCAGTTGAATCTGAAACATTCAATTAATTACTTTTTTACACAAGCAGCCAATTAGTAGAAGTCAGCCCATCCTTGAGCTACATGTATGTTTCTTGCGTTTTCTCCGACATCTCAGTCCCACATCCACCCTGTGAATGATTTCTTTTGTTTCTCGGTTCTAAAGAGCAGGAATGCATGTGAAAATCATATGAGAGAAGAACAGCCTGCTGAAATCTCATATCAATTACACGGCCCCCCTCCCGACTGGAGATGATTTTATACTCTGGTGATCCGATGACTATTGTCTTTAGGGTCTTTGTGCTATTAAATGAGGATTTAAAGCGAGTCCCAATGTAAGACTCTATTGTCAAATAGCTGCCAATAATTACAAAAGTAAAATCAACTGTTTAATATTATTTGGAAAATCCTGAATTATTAAGAAACTGGTAATTTAAATATTTTCCACACATGCCGTTCTGCATCAGGCTTTACTATAAAAGTCATTTAGTGGAAACGCATAACAATTGTTATCTCTTCAGCCAAGTTATTACTTTTTGTATTCCAAAGCTAGATTAAATCTCATTAAAAACCATATAGTCTAGAAGAATATTTGAGCAGATATAGATGAGGTTATTTGCTGAAGTTTGAGCAGTCGCTGTTGTTTTGCGTTTAAACCATGGAAGACCTCTCATAAATTATATGAGAAGCACAAAACAATAGGCTTAGATATAAAAATTTAAATAGAATATTTTCATTTTATAGCTGTCAAAATCTTCATTTTTACACATTTGTGTTATTTTGCTGTTTTATGCATCGACTTGATCTATGTAATGTTTTTGAAGTGTGATTTGTCAAGGAAGGGATCCGGGGGATTCAGTAGACAGATTGTTTTGTGGGAAAGAGCGTTTTTGAATGGAGTATCGTATCTCCTGCATTGTATGTTGACTACAGACATGAAGTTTTCCTTTCACTCATGTATTGTTGAATTATTACAGTGGTGTACAATGGATACATGTTCTCTGATGTCTTTATGAAAGGTGTAGCTCAGCCAAAATATAAAAATTCATGATTATTCGGAGTTATTTGACAAAATATCCAAGCTGCTCTTTTACACTCTTTAAAATAAAGGTGCTTTAAAAGGTTCTTCAAGCGATGCCATTTTTGGTTCCACAAAGAACCGTTCAGTCAAAAGTTATTTAAAGAACAATCTCTTTCTTACATTTTTTTTTAATCTGAAGAACCTTATTTTGCCACAAAGATCCTTTTGTGAAACAGAAAGATTATTCAGATGTTAAAGGTTCTTTATGGAAACATTTAGACAAAAAAGGTTCCTCTATGGCATTGAGAAGCACCTTTATTTTTAAGAGTGTACAATGAAAATGGTCGCTTTTCACTTACATCATATGGAAAAGATCAGCTGAATTTTTTTTGTTTTTATGTTTCAATGAAGAAAGTAAGTTTGAAACAACATTATTTGAGTAAGTGTGGTGTTTTTGGCATTCCTTTAAAGGGATTTGACTTCTTATTGTGGTTTTGTTGGTGGTTCTACAATATATGTTGGTCAAGAACTACACTCTTAAATAAAGGTGCTTTAAAAGGTTATTCAAGCGATGCCATAAAAGAACCATTTTTGGTTCCACGAACCATTGGAACCATCTCTTTCTTACCTTTTTATAATTTGAAGAACCTTCATTTGCCACAAAGAACCTTTTGGCGAAACAGAAAGGTTATTTATGGAACCACTTAGGCAAAAAAGGTTCTTCTATGGCATCGTGAAGCACCTTTATTTTTAAGAGTGTACAATGAAAATGGTCACTTTACATTACATGGCAAATATCTTTGTTTTTATGTTTCACTGAAAAAAGTAACATTATTTTTTGGTAAATTTTGGTATTTTAGCTGTTCCTTTAAAGGGATTTTACTTTTTATGGTAGTGTTGTTGCTGGTTCTAAAAATATATGTTAGTAAAGAACTACACTCTTAAAAATAAGGGTTCTTTAATAGGTTCTTCAGGCGATGCCGTAGAAAAATAATTTTTGGTTCCACAAAGAACCATTCAGTCACTTTTTAAAATTCTGTTTGTGTTTTCCCACTTTCAAATAATTTTGTTAAAGGTCCACTGAAGTGCCTTGAAACACGCAGCGTTATTCTATGTGGTGACGTACTTTTAACTGAAACAAAAAGATATCGCCCAGCCCCGCCCACTAATTTTGAATAGCCAATAGCGTTCCATTTATATCTGCTCGGGGAAGAGCCGTTGAGCTCGGTAAAGCCGCATTTGGAAGCTTATGACAGCCACAGACTAATAAATTACCCCATAGATTCAATATGACACTTGCTAAAACGAAATAGTGATCATTATCATGCTGAGGCTGTGTAGTTTAATACATGCCGACCGTACATATGAGCGCTTATGATCTTCTCCGCGTCTCTGTGTAGGGGGCGGGACAATACGGACTCTAGTATTGACTCTAGAATCATTTGATTGGACAGAACGTTTGATGAGAAACTGAAGTGCACGGTGATATCATCCAAATCCTTGATTCATATTGGCGGAAGTGACGAGACTGTAAGTTTTGAATGCCCATATCTTGTAAATGTGAATTTTGTCTTTGTTTTGCAGCACACTAGCTTATAGATCACCTTAAGGCTAATATATTCATACTAAAAGCATGTCTTGTATTGTATCGCCAAGAATTTCGTGCAAACGTTAAAACGAAACGCGAAAGGTAAAAACACGCACGCGCATTCAAAAGCAATTTTTACACCCCACGTTTGGGAGAGTGACTCCTCAATGTGTGCAAGTTAGGCTACATAACATATCTAGGCTGTTATTAATATGTATGCATGCTAGGTAGTGTAGTTGTCTATAGCTCTGTATCATGCTTGAACAATTCTGTCTCTATTTTCTCTTTGAATATTGAGCCTACTTTGATTATGGCTGAATTTATTGTTTGCACCTAATACGACTAAGAAAGAACTGTGTCATTTATTTTTGGTTATTTATACAGTGGGATTGTTTAAAAATGCAGTGGCTGTCTCTAATTTCAGTGGCTCCACCTGTAATAGAGAAATTAAACATCTTGTTCATGTACTCATATTTTCATTCCTTCTTTAAATGTTTAAAAAAGCTTTCAGAATCAGCCGATTTGCGTGTAAAAAATATGCAATCTGAATCGGCCATGAAGAATCAAGATCTGTCCATTACTAAAAAGAAATGCCGGGACGAGTGCCTTAATATTCATTGGGTGGACCAATGCTACCAAGTAAAAATGTCATTTTGAGGCTTAAACATTTTGAATATACTTTGTAACATTTACTGCATGGTCAAAATGACAGCTACCTATGTAACTCTGATAGATAAACATGGATAGAAAGATTTTATTGATCCAAGGTTCAGGTGCAAAACAATGGCAATGTAGTACATAGACAAGCACGACGAAGGCCAAGCCTTTTTTGTAGGATGCTTTCATTCTCACATTGACCTTAGTCTATGAAGAAAACCTGTAGTTTTTAATAAAAAATGTATCCTCTCAAAGACAAATATATTTTTAATTGTGCTACAGATGTTCCGTGGGTTTACTTTGAGATCACTACAGCAGTTTGACATGTGCCATCCCTTAAAATAATCCATTTGTCGTGACTCACTAACACAGAGCGGCTCGCAAACATTAGAAACATACAGAAATATCAACTGAAGTATACTCAAAAAAGTATTGCAAAAAGAGGTTTCTTTATTCTATATCACATTTGTTTTTTTGTAACACTTAACCCTATAAATAACCTGGCTTTACAGCGGACTAAACCTTTAACCTAATGCTACACATTTGGTACTTAATGGCCAAGTAAACATTGCTTTTGACACTAATCACCACCATCAAAAGCTTAAAATTGCCTTCCGTGGCCAACAGTTCCTTTTTATGACAACTGGTGAATGTACAAGATGTGCATTCCCTGCAATCGGGGCTTGGCGACTTAAAAGGTCCTGTCATGGAAGTCCGATGTCCTGATGGGTTAAATTTGATCGGCCGTTCCCTCATAGCACAGTTTTCCCGCACTCTAATTCAAACACAATCTAGGTCAAGAGGGCCAAGAATGACATTGTTTAACCTCCTTTCCAAATAACACTTGCAATGTTCTTGCTGGAATCGAACGAGGGAAAATAAAATAGTGGATGCAGGAAGCACTTGAGTGTGTTTTCTATTTGTTTTTCTAGCCTTGTGCCTTATTGCAGGAATGTTCATGCAGTTTGTTTCGAGGTTTTTATGTTGTTGGAAAAAGCAAAGTCTTTCAGGTAATAGGACAGAATTATCTGGAAGACGGCAGTGCCTGCTTTTATCTTCTCTTTAAAGATTAAAGACATTCATAATTTTTATCTTTATGATCTTTGTCGTGTTTTTCTTACTAGGTTAGACAAAAGACTTATTTATTCAGACAATTCAGACAAAGGATTGAATCATTTTTGGATAATTATTTACCCTTTTTCTTAGATTGTACTTTTCGTGTCTCTGGAGTATCAGATGATAGTTGTTGTCTAAATTTGGTTTCTTTGAAGCTCAAGTTTTAGTATTTTTAGTCCATTTTTGTCACTTTTGTTAACACTATCAAAAATATGCAAATTAATTTTTTAAGTTAATATTTTCTAAATTGAGCCTAGAAAGTGTATGCCAATAGACATGATGTTTTTGGATCATTTAGGACTATTATTCATGTGTTATTGATTGTTTGCCTGATAACTGTAACTGGTCAGTGCCAATGGTTAGTTTAGATATTATAATAATAATAATAATAATAATTCGTTACATTTATATAGCGCTTTTCTAGACACTCAAAGCGCTTTACAGTGTCAGGGGTATCTCCTCATCCACCACCTGTGTGCAGCATCCACCTGGATGATGCGACGGCAGCCATAGTGCGCCAGAACGCCCACCACACACCAGCTTACTGGTGGAGAGGAGACAGAGTGATGAAGCCAATTGGAATATGGGGATGATTCAAAGGCCATGATGGTCAGAGGCCAATGGGCAAATTTAGCCATTTTAATGACCACAGAGAGTCAGGACCTCGGTTTAACATCTCATCCGAAGGACGGTGCTTTTTGGCAGTATAGTGTCCCCGTCACTATACTGGGGTGCTAGGACCCACACAGACCTCAGGGTGAGCACCCCCTGCTGGCCTCACTAGCACCTCTTCCAGCAGCAACCTAGTTTCCCCAGGAGGTCTCCCATCCAGGTACTGTCCAAGCTCAACCCTGCTTAGCTTCAGTGGGCAACCAGTCTTGGGCTACAGGGTGATATGGCTGCTATGCAGATTTTAAGTTGGGATGCGCACATATTAAAAACAGACCTGTTGGTGGGGGTTTCTAAGTGATAACTTGACTAATTTGTATGTGGGCCTGAATAATTAGTCCAGTTTGTTTCATTTGACTGCGATCTAGTTTGTTCTAGTTGTTTCCTTCAAAAACAGAGAGAGCTGTTTAACACCAAAATCTTAGCATCTTGTCACTTTTGGTAACACAATAAAAAAAATGTGATAGTTATTTACCAAATTGAGCCAAGGTAAGAATGGTTATGATATCTCTGGATCAGTTGGACTTAGGCATAGTCTTTTATTTTTATTAATTCATGTTTTGATGACCGTTATTTGACCATTTGGAAATTCATGCCTGAAAACTGTGCCAATTGGTCAATTCCAATTGATAGTTTGGATATTATGCAGATTTTGAGTTGGGACGCGCAAAAACTAAAAACAGACTAGTTAATGTGGGTTGACTAAATCACTAGTTGACTAAATTGGTAGGAAAGCATGACTTATTAGTCCAGTTTTAGGTTCACTTGACTGCGATCAAGTTCATTCTTGTTGTTGCCTTCAAAAACAGAGAGAGCAGTTTCACATCAAAATCTCAACATCTTATTCATTTTTGTCACTTTTGTCAACACTATCAAATATGTACAAAGTAATACAATTTTTATTTACTAAATTGAGACAACGATAGGGTACCTCATGTGTTCTTGGCCATTATTTGACCTTAGGGTTGGGTGATAAAGCGATAACTATAATTATGGCAATATAATTTTCTAAATTGAGTCCAGATAGGGCATGCCAATGGGCATGATGCTTTTGGATCAGCTGGGACTATTATTCATGTGTTATAGATGGCTTGCCTGATAACTGTGACAGCTAATCCCTTAAAATGGATAATATGGATATTATGCAGATTTTGAGTTGAGATGTGCAAAAATTAAAAACACACTAGTTAGTGTGGGTTCCTGAGCGACTTATCTAATTGGTAGGTGGACCTGAATAATTAGTCTTTTGTTAACACTATCAAATAAATGCATAGCAATGCAATATTTGTTTTCCAAATTGAGCCAAGATAGAAATGGTTATGATATTTCTAGATCAGCTGGATTTAGGCATAGTCTTCTTCTTATTTTTATTGTTAATTCATATGTTGTTGACCATTATTTGGTAATTTGGAGATTCCATGGTGCATAAACCAACTGGCACAGTTATCAGACAAAAATCTCAATACAGTCAAACCACGGCCAATAAGACATGAATTAATGATATACAAAAATTATAAAAAAGGACGCAAAATTATCACGTCCATTGCTGTACCGTACTGGCTCTAATTTAAACTTGGACATTGCATTAATTGGCATATTTTTGATAGTGTTAATAAGATTCAGAGAGTCAGGTGTTAAACTGCTCTCTTTGTTTTTGAAGACAACAGCTAGAATGTGTTTGATTGCGGTCAAGTGAACCTGAAACTGGACTAATTATTCAGGGCTTCCAACTGATTAGTCAACTCAAGAACCTCCACTAACTAGTTGGTTTTAAAATTTTGCACATCCCAACTGAAAATCTACAAACTATCAAGTTACCAAGCAGGAATCTCAAAATGGTCAAATAATGGTCAATAACACATCATTTAATAATATCCCAAATTATCACGTCAATTGCTGTACCCAACTTGGCTAAATTTAATAATAATTTAAAAAAAAACTAAATAAAAAAGTGCCAATTGGTCAATTACAGTGGAAAGTTTGAATATTATGCAAATTTTAAGTTGCGCAAAAATTCAAAATAGACTATTTTCAGGTTCAGTTGACTGTGATCTAGTTTGTTCAAGTTGTTGTCTGCCATTAACACTATCAAATATATGCAAATTAATGCAATTTTTAAGTTTTTATCTACCAAATTGAGCCAAGATAAGGTACAGCAGAAGGCATACTATTTTTGGACCATTTTGACTTAAGCATAGGCTTCTATTAATATTGTTATTGTAAATTAATTTGTTTAATATTGGCTGTTATTTGACAATATTGAGGTTCCTACTTGATATTCTTGTCAACTAGTCAATTCCAATGGATAGTTTGAATATTTTGCTTTGGGATGTACAAAATTTCAAAACCAACTAGTTACTGCAGGTTCTTGATTTGACTAATCAAGAAGCCCTGAATAATTAGTCCAGTTTCAGGTTCAGTTGACTGCGATCAAACAGATTCTAGTTGTTGTCTTCAAAAAATAACAGAGAGAGCAGTTTAACAGCAAAATCTCAACATCATATTCATTTGGTTAACACTATCAAAATATGCCAATTAATGCAATGTTTAAATTTGTATTTACAAAAATAGCAATGGACGTGATAATTTTGTATAATTTTGTATATTATTAAATGATGTGTTATTGACCATTATTTTGACCATTTTGAGATTCCTGCTTGGTAACTATGCCAGTTGGTTTATGCGCCACTGATAGTTTGTAGATTTTGAGTTGGGATGTGCAAATTTTCAAAACCAACTAGTTAGTGGAGGTTCTTGAGTTGACTAATCAATTGGAAACCCTGAATAATTAGTCCAGTTTCAGGTTCACTTGACCGCAATCAAACACATTCTAGTCGTTGTCTTCAAAAAAAGAGAGAGCAGTTTAACACCTGATTCTCTGCATCTTATTCATTTTTGTTAACACTATCAAAATATGCCAATTAATGCAATGTTTAAGTTTGTCTTTATTAAATTGAGCCAAGTAGGGTACAGCAATGGACGTGGAAATTTTGTGTCTTTTGTATAAATTTTGTATGTTATCAATGAGAACTGTGCCAATTGGTTTATACACCCTGGATAGCTTGCTGATTAGTGGAGGTTTTTGAGTTGACTAATCAGTTGGAAGCCCTACATAAATAGTCCAATTTTAGGTTGACTTGACTGTGATCAAACACATTCTAGAGAGCAGTTTAACAGCAAAATCTCTACATCTTATTCTTATCTTATATTAACACTATCAAAATATGTTAAATAATGCAATGTTTAAGTTTTTATTTACTAAATTGAGCCAAGTAGGGTACAACAATGGATGTGGTATTTTTCTTTCATGTGGACTTGAGTGATTATTATTATTATTATTATTAATTAATGTATTATTAGCCGCTATTTGGCTATTTTTAGATTTTTTTCCCAATATCTTTGCCAGTTGTTTCATGCATTATGGATATTTTGCAGATATTGAGTTTGATGTGCAAAATTTCAAAAGCAACTAGTTAGTTGAGGTTCTTGAGTTGACTAATCAGTTGAAAGCCCCGAATAATTAGTCCAGTTTCAGGTTTACTTGACCGCAATCAAACACATTCTAGTTGTTGTCTTAAAAACAGAGAGTGCTTTTTAACAGCTAAATCTCCACATCTTATTCATTTTGGTAACACTATCAAAATTCCATTTTTATTTACTAAATTTAGCCAAGTAGGGCACTGCAATGGACATGATAATTTTGTATCATTTGTTTGATTTTTGTATATTATTAATTCATGTGTTATTGGCCGTTATTTGACGTTATTTTATTTTATTTTAGTTATTTTTTCCCAGGTCACTGTGTCAAAAGCGTCATGGATAGTTTGGTCATTTTGAGTTGGGATGTGCAAAACTTTAAAAGCAACTAGTTAGTGAAGGTTCTTGAACTGTCTAATCAGTTGGAAGTCCTGTATAATTAGTCCAGTTTCTGGTTCACTTGACCGCAATCAAACACATTCTAGTTGTTGTCTTCAAAAACAGAGAGAGCAGTTTAACTGCAAAATCTCTGCATCTTATTTATTTTTGTTAACATTATCAAAATATGTAAATTAATGGAATGTTTACATTTTTATTTACCAAATTTAGTCAAGTAGGGTACAGCAATGGACGTGATAATTTTGTATTATTTTTGTATATTATCAAATGATGTGTTTTTGACCATTGTTTGACCTTTTGAGATTCCTGCTTAACTGTAACTGTGCTGATTGGTTTATGCACCACCGATAGTTTGCAGATTTTGAGTTGGGATGTGCAAAATTTCAAAATTAATGAGTTAGTGGAGGTTCTTGAATTGACTAATCAATTGGAAGCCCTGAATAATTAGTCCAGTTCATTTGACCACGATCAAACACATTCTAGTTGTTGTCTTCAAAAACAAAGAGAGTGGTTTACTTGCAGACTCTCCGCATCTTCTTACTTTTTTTTTTAACACTATCAAAATATGCATATGAATGCAATGTTTACATTTTTATTTACAAAATTTAGCCAAGTAGGGTACAGTAATGATAATTTTGTATTATTTTTGTATATTATCAAATCATGTGTTATTGACCATTTATTTGACCATTTTGAGATTCCTGCTTGATAACTGTGCCGATTGGTTTAGTTTGCTAACTTTGAGTTGGGATGTGCAAAATTTAAAAACCAACTAGTTTAGCGGAGGTTCTTGAGCCCTCAATAATTAGTCCAGTTTCAGGTTCACTTCACGCGATCAAACACATTCTAGTTGTTGTCTTCAAAAACAGAGAGAGCAGTTTAACTGCAAAATCTCTACATCTTATTTATTTTTGTTAACATTATCAAAATATGCAAATTAATGCAATGTTTACATTTTTATTTACCAAATTTAGTCAAGTAGGGTACAGCAATGGACGTGATAATTTTGTATTATTTTTGTATATTATCAAATTATGTGTTTTTGAACATTGTTTGACCTTTTGAGATTCCTGCTTGGTAACTGTGCTGATTGGTTTATGCACCACCGATAGTTTGTAGATTTTGAGTTGGGATGTGCAAAATTTCAAAATTAATGAGTTAGTGGAGGTTCTTGAATTGACTAATCAATTGGAAGCCCTGAATAATTAGTCCAGTTCATTTGACCACGATCAAACACATTCTAGTTGTTGTCTTCAAAAAAAGAGAGAGCAGTTTAACACCTGATTCTCTGCATCTTATTCATTTTTGTTAACACTATCAAAATATGCCAATTAATGCAGTGTTTAAGTTTGTCTTTATTAAATTGAGCCAAGTAGGGTACGGCAATGGACATGAAAATTTTGTGTCCTTTGTATAAATTTTGTATGTTATCAATGAGAACTGTGCCAATTGGTTTATGCACCCTGGATAGCTTGCTGATTAGTGGAGGTTTTTGAGTTGACTAATCAGTTGGAAGCCCTACATAAATAGTCCAATTTTAGGTTGACTTGACTGTGATCAAATACATTCTAGAGAGCAGTTTAACAGCAAAATCTCCACATCTTATTCTTATCTTATATTAACACTATCAAAATATGTTAAATAATGCAATGTTTAAGTTTTTATTTACTAAATTGAGCCAAGTAGGGTACAACAATGGATGTGGTATTTTTCTTTCATGTGGACTTGAGTGATTATTATTATTATTATTATTATTATTATTATTATTATTAATTAATGTATTATTAGCCGCTATTTGGCTATTTTTAGATTTTTTTCCCCAATATCTTTGCCAGTTGTTTCATGCATTATGGATATTTTGCAGATACTGAGTTTGATGTGCAAAATTTCAAAAGCAACTAGTTAGTTGAGGTTCTTGAGTTGACTAATCAGTTGAAAGCCCCGAATAATTAGTCCAGTTTCAGGTTCACTTGACTGCAATCAAACACATTCTAGTTGTTGTCTTAAAAACAGAGAGTTTTTAACAGCTAAATCTCCACATCTTATTCATTTTGGTAACACTATCAAAATTCCATTTTTATTTACTAAATTTAGCCAAGTAGGGCACTGCAATGGACATGATATTCATTTGTTTGATTGTCATTTGTTTGATTTTTGTATATTATTAATTAATGTGTTATTGGCCGTTATTTGACGTTATTTTATTTTATTTTAGTTATTTTTTCCCAGGTCACTGTGTCAAAAGCGTCATGGATAGTTTGGTAATTTTGAGTTGGGATGTGCAAAACTTTAAAAGCAACTAGTTAGTGAAGGTTCTTGAACTGTCTAATCAGTTGGAAGTCCTGTATAATTAGTCCAGTTTCAGGTTCACTTCACACGATCAAACACATTCTAGTTGTTGTCTTCAAAAATGGAGAGAGCTGTTCAACAGTGAAATTAATTAAAGCACCAATTAAAATATCAAATATATATTATATGTGTAGTTAAGAAAAGTTTGAATCAATTAGTCAAACTCTCTAAATTGCATTAAATGTGTGTACATCCAATTTGCAATCATTTAACTGTTTTATACGTATAAAATCGGTATTGCGTTGGCCATCTGCCACCTAGATCTCTGAATAAAAAAACTCATCAGTCATTCACAATCACAATCTTGATGCACTATGGATAAAAAGTATAAAACCATTTTAGCACACATTTTCCCCTTTAAAGGAACCGTATGTAGGATTGTGGCCAAAACTGGTACTGCAATCACTTTCAAAATACTGTAGAACGGTGTATCCCCTCCCGCTCCCCCCTGACTCAAGGTTGCCAGCTAAGCTGCAGGAGTAGGCTGCTTCAAGGAGCTTCCAATGGCAAGTGACGAGTCCTACACAGTAATTTGTTTTTCTTCTGTTAATTATGTTTATGCTTCACAAGAGATGTTTTGCGAAGTAATTATGTATCGCAAAAATTTACAGATGCGATTAGCCAAATATTTTGTAAAGATGTACTGTAATACCACATTTCAGTCGGAACATAGATTGTTTTCATACCCTGCTAGTGGTGCGATATAAAGCTTTTTATGAACGCATTTAGCACGGGCACCCGTGGAAAATCCGCTGTGTACGGAAGCAAAGTTAGCCAAACATAGATGAATCTTACCTGTTCAGGAGAAAATCAGCAACGATGGCGTCTGTCTTCAAATACTTCTCCGTTTTCAGCCGTGTCCATCTTTCAAAGGCATCTCCTATACAAATCCTTGTTTTATTTCGGACTTTGTCACGACGCATTTCGAATTCATAACGAGGTCTTTAGGTTTCGTAACGTTATACATGTTTTATCCGACACGCTCGTATAGCTGCAGCTGTAACAGAGCTGGCAACCCGGATCACAAAACTCTACTGACTTCGTGATTGGTAGATAGCTGGAGGGTGGAGCCTCAGACCAAAACACAAAATGACAACAATAACATCAGTTGAGGGCTGCAACTTTCACTTTTAAATGACAATATCCTGGCCGGACCACTGTTGCCAGTGATATAAGTATTTGAACTGAACATGATTTCTTAATGTCTAGTGACATGTCAGGGCCATTTTATGATTAACTGACATACATTTCTTACATACGGTTCCTTTAACCTTACACGCTTGATCTAATGCATCTACAGAAGATGGTTATGACCATGATGTTATAAATACCTTCCTAACTTCATTTGAGGAGCATAATTAGTCATTCAGCTGCAAAGAAAGACTCTTATGAAACGGATGATGGGGGTAGCTTTCTTGATTGGATTCCCCCCCCCCCTTTATACTACGTGTGTCCTTTAGAAATCAAAAGCCAGACGAGCCGAGTTTTTTTTAAAGCAACTTTTCAACTGCACACCAAACATGTTATATATATAGTCTGAGATGACTGACAGGCAGCGGGAGAGAAAGGGATGGAGGAAAGGCTAATTAAGAGAAGTATAGCGATCTCGCCCAGTGTCACTAAGCAACGTGCAAACCTTCGTTTTACGCCCTGAGGTTAGGAAGCACACGTCTGAGAAAAGCCGGTCTGCCGCTACAAACTTCCTTTTTCTGTTCTGTCTTTAATAATACAATACGTGCACCTTGCGACCTTATAATTAGCTTTTTCTCCAGTCCTTCAAATTAATTAGTTTGACGTCTGTGTATGAAATAAGCAGAAAGAGGGCATTAAATCAGAAAGGCAGTCAAAATGGCAAAAGTGTATGCTTATGTCATTAATCGCAGGGGATGTGCCACTCTTTTATTTACATGTCCGCGAAAAATGAAAACAGTTTTTTGTAGTTTTACTTAAAGACACTTGACGGTCAAGGCTCGAATTTCTCGCCATCTTTTCACTCTCACATTTTCTCGCAGTCTCCACTGTTCTTTCAGAAGGCCAAACATTGAAAAAGTGTTGTTTGTATGGTTTGAATTCATTGTTTGTGTGGAGCCAAGTTTCTTCACTTTATTTCTGCCACTATGTGTTTATTTAGTTCTTTTATTTTCCTTTTTTAGAAAGTTCAAGGCAATTGACAAGGTCAGCTGTGGGCTACGCTTTTGTGTCTGTGTTTACCGTTTATTTGGAGCTGAGGTGAATTGAATCTGGCAGAACATGTGAATTGAAACGTAGGAAACCTATAAAGCACTTTCAGTAAAAGTTCAGTCTATAGATATCACGCATTGTCACTAACAACGATATCCGCTCTATTCGTTCAGCATTCTATTGTACAGTATCTGGACGCCGTACCTTGCAGGTAACTGAGACAAGAGAGGAAATGCTTCCTAGACCAAGCCATACGTCTTTAACCATTCATCTACTCTTTGCTTTCTCAAGGGTGAATCTTTCCGGCTGTGGAATAAGCAGTCAAATCTTTAAGGCGATCTCAGTTACCTCAACATCTGTTGTACTCTACTAACAATATGAGCGTCTTAAACACTGAATAAAACATGTTAGCTTTTGAATACATTGAGTCGAAGTGTCACAGCATCTAGAGTTGAAGATAATGATTTGTGAATTTAAATTACGTTAGTAAAAAATGTGAAAATGGATGTCAAATTAATTAGTTATAAACTCATTTACAGTGCAAATTTAGAAACCATTACTTTTAAATTGTGTTACAGCCCCAAAATAGCTCATTTAATACTTGCTAAAAAATAATATACATTGCTGTTAAAAAGTTGACTTGACTTGTAATGTTTCTGTAATGTAATGAAGGCTGCGTTTATTGGATCAAAAATACAGAAAAAAAACAGTAATATTGCAAAATGTTATAACAATATAAAAAATGGTTTTTATTTGAATATACTTTAATATATAATGTATTCCTGTGATGCAAAGCAGAATTTTCATCAGTTACTTCAGTCTTAAGTGTCACATGATCTTTTAGAAATCATTGTAATATGCTGATTTATTATTATTGTATTTTCTGGAACCGGTCTTTTCTCAGGATTCTGATGAATAACAAGTAAAAAAGAACAGGATTTATTTAAAATATAAATCTTTTCTAACACTGTAAATTTATGCCATCGCTTTTTATTAATTTAACACATCCTTGGTGAATAAAAGTATTAATTTCGTTCAAATAAAGAAAGAATAAAAATGTACTGACCCCAAACTTTTGAACTAGTGTATATGGGTATATTTTCAACACTAATAATAAATCAGCATATTAAAATGATTTCTGAAGGATCTTGTGACACTTAAGACTGGAGTAACAGCTGATGAAAATTTAGTTTTGCATTACAGGAATAAATTATATTTTAACATATATTAAAATAAATAAATACAAAAAAAACATTATTTTGCAATACTACAGTTTTTTTTCTGTATTTTTGATCAAATAAGTGCAGCCTTGATGAGAATAAGAAACGTCTTTAAAAATGATTAAAAATCTTACTGAGCGCAGTGTATAATCCAATATTATTTATAAATAAATGTTCTGATATACAGTATCTTAAAATATGATTTATTATAACTTTTTATTTAGTTTTATTTGGTACAAAGTGTTTACGGTTAAATCACATTGACATTTTTGCAATAATCCCCCAAATATTATCTCAAAATTAATTAAAACTAGAAAATTAAGACTTGGTCCACAAAAACGAGAATGTATGCTATTATTTTGCACATTTATTTTTAATTTTTAACTCTTTTAAATTTAATTAAACCATAACGACACAAAACAAATTAGCGGGTCAATGATGTGATAGTTTAATATAGTTTAATTAAATTAAATGTGCAAAATAATTGGATACATTCTTGTTTTTGTGGACCAAGTCTTAATTTGATTAATTTAATAAATGGTTTTAATTCATTTTGAAATAATATTTGGGGGACGATTGCAAAAATGTCAATGTGGTGTAACCATAAAAACTTTGTACTGAATAAAAATTTATAATAAATTTATATTTTGAAATATATTAGAACATTTATTTATGGGTGAATGACGTGACATTAATTTTTTTGTGTGTGTCAATATGGTTTAATTAAATTTCAAAATAAATGTGCAAAATAATTGCATACATTCTCGTTTTTGTGGACCAAGTCTAAATTTTCTGGTTTTAATTCATTTTGAGATAATATTTGGGGGATGATTGCAATAATGTCAATGTGGTGTGACCGCAAAAACTTTGTACCAAATAAAACTAAATAAAAAGTTATAATAAATCATGTTTTAAAATATATGATATATTTTAAAATATGATTTATTATAATTGATTTATAAGTAAATGTTTTAATATGTTTTAAAATATGATTAGTTATAACTTTATATTTAGTTTTATTTGGTACAAAGTTTTTACGGTTACACCACATTGACATTTTTGCAATCACGCCATTTAATATCATCTCAAAATAAATTAAAACCAGAAAAATGTACATATTGACACCAAAAAATTAGCGTCACATCATTGACCCATAAATAGATGTTCTAATATATTTTAAAATATGATTTATTAGAATTTTTTATTTAGTTTTTGATTATAGACAGCATGATCGTAATCATATGAATTTGCTGAAATTATTCTGAGCTCAGATTTTGCCTACCTACATTTTCTTGAGCTTGTCTGAACAAATCCCAACACTAAATACATATTTTAGTCTTTTTGTATTACGGACATGAATATTTTTGAGGAGAAGGGTGTTATTACTCGTCTAAATGACTTCAAGTATGTAGTGTTAAAGTTTATTTTATATTTATACTGTATTTTTAATTGTCAGCATTCAAGCTATTTAGATATGTGACCCTGGACCACAAAACCAGTCATAAGTGTAATTTTTGTTGAAATTGAGATTTATATCTTTTGTTAGGATATGACAATATTTGGCTGAGATAAAACTATTTGAAAATCTGCAGGGTGCCGAAAAATCTAAATATTGATAAAATCGCCTTTTAAAATGGTCTAAATGAAGTTCTTAACAATGCATATTACTAATCAAAAATTAAGTTTTGATATATTTACAGTATCTTAATGGAGCATAATCTTTGGCGTAAAAGAAAAATCAATCATTTTAACCAATGCAATGTATTTTTGGCTATTGCTACGAACGATCCAGGGTCAAATGTGTGTTTTGTTTAATGTATTGAAAAGGCATATTAAACAAAGTAAGACCTCTCAAAATGAGTTCAGATTAGCTCTATATTATTCGAGCTAAATTTCTTGCTGCGTTAATTTTGGAGCACATTAAAAATTGCATTTCATTTATTTTTATTTGTCAAAGGAATAATACAAGATTTTAAGCTTGCGCTTTTACAATTGAATTCCTAATCATTTCAGCGGCCTTCAGTTGGATAATTAAATAATTGGATAATTAATTAGACGTTCTGCTTTTGGCACATGGCGCACTGAATAAATCATTGGCCCCAACAGGATCGTTGAACTGCACAGCGTGACTCCTGCGTGCCGCCACGCTGAATTTCAGCCGTCAGCTTCCTGACAGAGAACGATCAGGAAAATATTGCTGCTTTTTTTTTTCCTCTAAATTTAAAGAATAGCCGTCAGGGTCACAAAGGCAGGTTCTTCACAGATTAGGATTGCTTTCTCAGGGACTGCGGCTTTTTTTTTGTGGGTTAACTCCTTAACCAAACAAAGAGAAATGACCCAGTTTCTTCCGCCCCTCCCCAATTTGAATATGCTCAGAGTGAAATTGGATAAATGTAGTTGAAATGTAGAGAAACTACTCTTTAAACACAACAATGGACTGAAGAATGAAGAACGAAGGTAGGGGTATAGGGTTGGGAACATATTTTTTTGGAGTCTCTTTTTTTGGTGTCTTTTGAACTGCTTTGGGATAAAAGGGCGATCTAGTCTTTCCACATCAGAGATGTTGATACATTGACTACAATCTTAAAAATAAACGGCACTTCAAAATGTTCTTCAAGCGATGCCATAGAAGAACGGTTTTGGTTCCAAAAAAAATTAATTAGAACCTGAAGAACATTATTTGCCATAAAGAACCTTTTCTGAAACAGAAAGGTTTTTCAGATGTTAAAGGTTCTTTATAAAACCATTTAGACAGAAAGGTCCTTCTATGGCATCGCAAAGAATTATTTTTTGAGTAGATGTGTTTTACTCATTGGTTTGTTCTTCAAAACTCAAAATTTAAGGGTTGGTTCGCTTTGGCCAGGCTTTTTGTAGCATCCGTTTTATGGATTGGCTCTACCAAATAGAGATGGTTGTACTTGACACAGATTTCCCCTGAAGAACAACCCCAACCCCCTTTCTCCCTCCCATGTATGAAAGATTGGGGGTAGGGAACGGGCTTAATTTAAGGTTAAGATAAACCACGGGGAAGAAAGCATTCACCGTCTCCAATATGCTGATTTTAATGATTTAATGAAGGTATTGTCCTCCCCGGAGAGAGAAAGCTCTTTTTTTCCCTCGTCTTTATGTAAGATATTGATCTCTTGGGTGGTGCATAGTTCCTTAAAAATGTTACTGAAGTCATTTGGAAAACATTGGCGACAGCTAAGCCTTTTTGAAAGTGTATATTTGATTGTGTAAAGTAAAACAAAAAAATTAAAAGAAAGCAGTAGAGTGAATTCACAGCAACATTCAGGAAGCCAAAATATTAAGACATTTTTGTAATAGTAATTCAGAAGCAGTTAATATCCAAGTATATTTTAAAGGAGCCAAAGGTCAAGTGGTGTGCCTCAGGGTTCGGTACTTGGTCCAAAGTGTGAAAATCTCCAAAGTGACATGCCAAGACCTCAGCTAAAAATAATTCTAGTGCCAAATCTCATCCTTTGCTTAGTGACATTATCATCCAGTTTTTCTCATATATATATATATATATATATATATATATATATATATATACTCTATATACATTTGTGAACATGACAAGAACATAGCATGTTCTGTTTAAAAACCCTAATGTAGTTCATGAATGTAAAAACATAAGCAAAGCACTCCAAGTTAATTGTGTTTAGACTAATTTTAGCAGTGGAAGTAAAAGCATGATTATGTTTTTACATTATCCGAGCCTTCTTAAGAATCTGTCCTTTAATATAGATTAAACATATGCAGTTTGTTAGGCTAGATTTAATTACATTTTATATTGAACAGTTAGCTTGTGTGGGAAGCTTGCTTGGAAATAGTGTCCTTCAACCATCTGCAGTACTCAGGCTCTGTACGATATATCGATCTTATCTACTGGTTAGATACATGGGTGCTTGTTGCCCAGTGAAAGTAAATTATTCATACATCCACTACACTATATATAGACTATTAATGGTCACCAGGAAGTTCAAACAAAAAGCTGCTGACGTGACCCTCCCTGGTGTCGAATTGATTGGCTCGTTTCTGTACGTTCCACGTCACGCACCCCTCCATGGGACCTTTCCTCACCCTGATTGTTCAATTTTTGTGAATGTATGTATGCAATGCATTCTTTATTTGGTCTTGGTGATTTATGGTTGTGTAGTGAATGAATGTTAGTTTTGTTGGGTTGAATGAGTCGCTCTTTTGTGACGATATCCCACACAGTTCTCCTCCAACAGGCCTCTTGCACTAGTGATTTTTGTATTGAGTGTTACACCAGGACTTATGAAACACATGATAAAACAATACTTAAAACAATGCGCAACCCAGACTTTGGACTACTTGGGTAAGGTTTTTATAATAAATTTAGCTTAGCAGTTTTTACTATCTTAAACACACTGTGAAATCAAATTTGAAGGTTTGTAGTCCATTTGTGTTAGCTTTGAGGATGAAAATGTTGAGCTGAATATAAAATTTATCTTTCTTCATCTACAAAGAAAATTATGGTAAAACTGAAATTTGGTAGCATTTTTTTCACAATTTGGTAACCTAAAAGAAATTTGGTACGATTTGATTTATTCATTTTTAGAAAATAAAAATGAATAAATATAAAATATAATGATTATGAACAAGCACTGAATTTCACAAGCATTTAATAAAAAAACTTAGTATTTTGTGTAATTTTGGAAGAGCGTGATTTTTTGTCAAAGTTGTGAGTATTTCTGAAATGTAATTACAAAAAGTCTAATATAATGTCTAATAATTTTGCGTTCAATGTACAGTCTTTGTGTACCAAATCAATATCACGTATAAATTCAAGTCAATTTAATGAGGGTTTTGTGGATTTTTGGAAGAGTATGGTTTCCATTTTTGTCAAAATTTTAAGTATTTCTGAAACATTATTACAAAAACAAGTATAATATGTGACCCTGAACCACAAAAGTTGTCTTAAGTAGCACGGGCATATTTGTAGCAATAGCCAAAAATATACTGAATGGGTCAAAATGATATTTTTTTCTTTTATGCCAAATATCGTCTAGGTTACGAAGGTAACCCTCGTTCCCTGAAGGAGGGAACGGAGACGTTACATTGGGGATCTCGCTTGAGAGACCAGTCATCTCTGAGCCTTATTAAAAAGGCCAATTGAAAATTGGCGAGTGGACGTGCGCGCCACTCAGTCAGGCTTTTGCTGAAGAGCCGGGAGAGCCCAGCGTCAGCGCGACGCCAGGGGCGTGGCAGGCCCAGACGTGTCCGAACTCTGAAGAACTCTTCTTCTTTGTAGTAGCAGTCAAGAGGACTGAGGCTCGAACCATTGGCTCTGAAGCAAAAAGTCTGACTGAGTGGTGCGCCATCTTATATACCCGTATGTACGGGGGCGTGGCCGGCGCGCACGTCCACTCGCCAATTTTCAATTGGCCTTTTTAATAAGGTTCAGAGATGATTGGTCTCTCAAGCGAGATCCCCAATGTAACGTCGAAGTGATTCGACTGAAGGGGAACATTCGGATATTAAGTAAAGATCATGTTCCATGAAGATATTTTGTAAATTTCCTACCATAAATATATCAAAACTTATTTTTTTCAGTAGTAATATGCATTGCTAAGAACTTAATTTTCACAACTTTTAAGGCGATTTTCTCAATATTTAGATTTTTTTTTTTTTTTTTTTGCACCTTCAGATTCCAGATTTTCAAATAGTTGTATCTCGGCCAAATATGGTCATATCCTAACCATCCATACTTCAACGGAAAGCATATTTATTCAACTATTTCTGGTTTTTGTCAAAATTGTGAAAAGTATTTCCAAAAGAAGTCTAACGTAATGCTATTCTTTATCACAAATATCTTTGCATTATTGTGTACTGAAGCAATTATCACTTATAAATTCAAGTCAATTTAATGAGGGTTTTGTGGATTTTCGGAAGGGTATTCAGGGATTTTTCGTCAAAAGTATAAAAAGTATTTCTGAAACATTATTACAAAAACAAGTCTAATATGTGTAGGGCTGTAATCAACCAAAGAAAATCTTGGTCGACTGAAGTCCAGAAACTTTCGACTAAAAGTCGACTAAAAATGACGTTGTGGAGGGAAAAAAACGTACATTACATTAATTAGATACCTACTGTACTCAGTACTTGGTAGCCTTGTTGTCTGCCTAAATTAATTATAAATAAACATAAAAAACTTTTTGCAGTATATTTAATCGTTTTTTACCTAATTATTTTGCACTGAAATGAGTCTGACACGCGAGTCTGTCGTCTCTGACAGCGGTGCATCACGTGCACCTGCGCAATATCATAGCCTGTGATTTCTGAAAACAGTACTATGTTGTCAACTAGTGATATCACAAGAACTTTTGAGGAATGTGCAACATAATTTAGAAAATTATTTTAGTCATATGTTATAAGTATAACTGTCTGAAACTATCATTTTAGCCGCTCTGTGCAGCTCGCACAGAGCGAGGCTGAACATTAGAGCTCAGCTACGCGGCTGAGACACGAATAGACTTAACAATTCCTTCCGTGATATTATTTTTCCGTTTGGATGAGGGGCCGTTCACATGTCGCGCCTAAAAACGCGTGGAAAACGCTAGGCGCGATGCTTTCTTCCTAATGTCAACAAAGCGCTCGGGCGCTTGCTCTCCGGAAGCGTCTGCCGTTTCTAAGCAACCATCAGCTGCGCTCTAGCTCCAAGCCTATATGCGTATCATGCATTGTTGCTTCTATTTGCGTCAAAATAATGGAGGCTTGACAAATCATAAAGTTCAGAAAATCCTTGGACCACAATGATGAGCTGTTTCTGCTGAGGTTTCAATGTAACGGAAAAACGTGAGGAAGCTGATGAAGCGGAAAAAACGAGCGCGTCGCACCGCGTGCGCGTCGCGACCACGTCGCTTCCATTATGCGCGCGCAAGACGCGCATCTACATTTGAAATAACGAACTTGATCGCGCAAAAGACGCTACATGTGAACGGCCCCAAAAGCCTACTTATCTGTCTCTCTTCTCCAGTGGGCTAATCCAAAAAAGTGAAAACAATGGGGGTGTTCTGAAAACAGACTGTTCCCTGTGAAACAGGGGTGCTCTGAAAACACCCCCATTAGCAATTAGTGCTTTCCACCAAAGCACGGCCAAACTGATGAAATGAGCGCGGCAAAAAATCGACCAATCAGAATTTTGGTCAAAACAGACCGTATCGACCAATTAATCGACTAATCGACTGGGACGTTACAGCCCTAAATATGTGACCCTGAACCACAAAACCAGTCTTAAGTAGCACGGGCATATTTGTAGCAATAGCCAAAAATATACTGAATGGGTCAAAATGATATTTTTTTCTTTTATGCCAAATATCATTAGGATATTAAGTAAAGATCATGTTCCATGAAGATATTTTGTAAATTTCCTACCATAAATATATCAAAACTTATTTTTCTCAGTAGTAATATGCATTGCTAAGAACTTAATTTTCACAACTTTTAAGGCGATTTTCTCAATATTTAGATTTTTTTTTATTTTTTGCACCTTCAGATTCCAGATTTTCAAATAGTTGTATCTCGGCCAAATATGGTCATATCCTAACCATCCATACTTCAACGGAAAGCATATTTATTCAACTATTTCTGGTTTTTGTCAAAATTGTGAAAAGTATTTCCAAAAGAAGTCTAACGTAATGCTATTCTTTATCACAAATATCTTTGCATTATTGTGTACTGAAGCAATTATCACTTATAAATTCAAGTCAATTTAATGAGGGTTTTGTGGATTTTCGGAAGGGTATTCAGGGATTTTTCGTCAAAAGTATAAAAAGTATTTCTGAAACATTATTACAAAAACAAGTCTAATATGTGACCCTGAACCACAAAACCAGTCTTAAGTAGCACGGGCATATTTGTAGCAATAGCCAAAAATATACTGAATGGGTCAAAATGATATTTTTTTCTTTTATGCCAAATATCATTAGGATATTAAGTAAAGATCATGTTCCATGAAGATATTTTGTAAATTTCCTACCATAAATATATCAAAACTTAATTTTTTTCAGTAGTAATATGCATTGCTAAGAACTTAATTTTCACAACTTTTAAGGCGATTTTCTCAATATTTTTTTTTTTTTTTTTTTTTTTGCACCTTCAGATTCCAGATTTTCAAATAGTTGTATCTCGGCCAAATATGGTCATATCCTAACCATCCATACTTCAACGGAAAGCATATTTATTCAACTATTTCTGTTTTTTTGTCAAAATTTTGAAAAGTATTTCCAAAAGAAGTCTAACGCAATGTTATTCTTTATCACAAATATCTTTGCATTATTGTGTACTGAAGCAATTATCACTTATAAATTCAAGTCAATTTAATGAGGGTTTTGTGGATTTCCGGAAGGGTATTCAGGGATTTTTCGTCAAAAGTGTAAAAAGTATTTTACAAAAACAAGCCTAATATGTGACCCTGAACCACAAAACTAGTCTTAAGTAGCACGGGTATATTTGTAGCAATAGCCACGAAATGTCTTCATGGAACAGGATCTTTACTTAATATCCTAATGATTTTTGACATTAAAAAACTTAGATAATTTTGACCCATGCAAGTTATTTTTGGCTATTGCTACAAATATACCCGTGGTGTTTTTTAGTATATTTAAGCATAAATGCACCGCTAGACAAGTAGTGAACACATCTAGTTAACATTTATAGTTAATATCAGGCTGTTGTAAGGATTTGCAACAGAAAAATGTTTAAAAAGCATGAAAAATTATTGTTGATTATTAATAGAGATTAAAATGACAGTTTCTGTAATAAAAGGTGCCAACTTTTTTGTACTTTTTAGCTAGTATTATATAAACCTTAAACCCAATAATAACATAATAAAACCTTTTAATCACCAAAATGACATGTTAATCAGAAATGATGGAAATTGCTATAATTTAAAACATAGTTTTAAGGATATGTAGCAAATCAAGTTTTTAATACATTTTGACAATTTAAAATATAAAGTCAAGGACAAGGTTAAAATCTCTACAAAATAAGATTTCTACTTTCTACTAAGTAGATCTACTTAAAATTTACACTGTAATTAAAAGTTAACTGCCAATACAGCTTTCTAATCTAAATTAAAATAGCCATCAATAAAGTCTTCTCCGTCGTATGAAGTAGCACCAACCTTGAAAGAAGGTAAGATCTTTTATGAGTCCTGGTCCAAACAGCCCCTCCAAAATGCTTTCAAACCCTGTGAACACCCATCATATACTGTTAAGTGTTTCTTTTATAGCACTTTATCTTTTTGTGTCAATAGATTTCAATTACAATACATATTTTTAAAGGCCGTTTTCTGAACATGAGTTTTTTTTTTCTCCTACACTCAGCCATAAATCTTCACTTCAGTAGCACTTACACACATCAAAATGTACATCTTTATTTCTGTCTGTATCCTAAAGGTTTTTACAGAGGGATTTGTTCATATGTAATAAGCTTGATTTTATACAACATTTTATTCCCCCAAAACAGTAAAAAGTACGTTTTTTTTCTGAATTATGGAGTGACAAAATGAGATACTCAAAATCCCCTCTGTAAGAACATTTTACTCTGATATTTCAAAAAGACTAAACAAGAATTTTAAAACTGACTTCATCCAGTGTTTAGATTTTTTTTATTATTTTTTTGTACCCTATTCAGTATTCACCTGCTGTGCCTCGCCTTAAGTAGCATGGGTATATTTAAAAAGGATGTGTTAAAAACAACACAACCTGTGTTGTTTCTTAACACACCTTTGTGTCTAGTTAAGGACAACACATTTTGTGTTAGTTTTAACAGTTTTTTATAAATTTATAATTTTATAATTTTATAAATACACAATTTGTGTCAAGTATGTGTTATTTTTGAACTAATCTTGTATGCAATAAAGACACTGCAAACTAATGTATAGTTTAAACACAATTTATTAAACCTGCTACTACTAACAATTACATAAAAACTCAAAAAGGTTAAAAAAAAAAGAGAGGTAAACAATCACAATACAGTCATTTCAACATTTCAATTGTTTCTTGAGTAAAAAGTTATTAATGGTTTATAAAATTTGTAAATTTTTAAAAAATGTGGTATTTGACAACCACTTAAGCATTAATGGTTTTATTTACATATTTTCATCAGCATACAAGTGATGGTGAGGGTCGTGAGATGAAGTCTCTCGTTTGTCTCTGTCATGTCAGTAACTGCCAGAAGCGCTTCAGGAGTGTCTTCCATTCAAAGCTGCAAGAGTAAAATAAAGATACTTTTGTTATTTATAGGCTACACATAGCGAATATTGTAAAATAGCGATAGCTAAAAAGGCAAGAAAAGCTTAAGCATCAGAGATTATGTTAGCAGAGGTGGGTAGAGTACCCAAAATCTGTACTCGAGTAAAAGTACAAGTACTTACGGAATATTTACTCAAGTATGAGTAAAAGTAACAACCTTAATAGTTACTTGAGTAAGAGTAAATAAGTATCCGATGGAAAAAGTACTCAAGTAGCTAGTTACTAGTTACTATCTGATTGATATGAAGTGAAAACCCTGAATTTCACTTCGGGCAGGTGCTCTTCAGATTTTGGTAGCCCGAAAATTAATTTAACTAGCCCAAATAAAAAGACCTTTTTTTTTTTTTAAATATAGAAAATCAGATAGGAGTCTAATCAAAAATGTTTTAATACACAAATATAAACAAATATCAAGGAAGTAATTTATTTCATTATATTTATTTCATTTCATAGTGTATCTGCAGAATTTTTAAATATTAATTTAAAGCAATTCATAACCCTTTTTAAGATCTGCAAAAGTAAAATAAACAGTAATGAGATTGAACAATGTAAAGTAGAATATTAAGCCATAAAATGGCATGATTTAAAATTCAGATACAGTTTCACACAAAAACTAAATTCGTTACACTATGGCATTTCATCCTTTATAACATTAAAAGGGATAAATTGAGTGTATAATTTATTGTATTTGTTTAAAACATAAACTCTGTGTTTGCTGCATAAAAATATGGGTCGATAATTGCAATCATTTGACCATAAACAGCTGAAAAAAATGTATTGGAAATTAAAAATTAATTCTCTGTCACAAGGGGGCGCTTTAGGAGCACTAAAATATTACGGTTTCCATAGTAACAGCTGTACATTAACGCAGTTTTAACGTAGCATTAACACAGTTTTATCAGACATGAAATGAAAATTCAAACGACACGTTTCTGAGGACAGTAACGGAGGAACGCCATCAAATGTAGCGAAGTAAAAGTAAAGTTTTTTCACTATTAATGTACTTGAGTAAGAGTAAAAGTACCTATCTTTAAATATACTCTAAAACAGTGTTGTTTTTGACAACCATCTTAGATTTAGTCTTAGTCTTAGTCTTTTGGACTAAAATGGTTATTAGTTTTAGTTAAATTTTAGTCACTTCTATATGTGATAGTTTTAGTCCAATTTTAGTCGACGAAAAGTCAAGAAGGTTTTAGTCTAGTTTTAGTCGACGAAAAGTCAAAAAGGTTTTAGTCTAGTTTTAGTCAAAAAAAGGGGAAAAAGTAGTCTTTTAAGAAATTAATGTAGGTCAGTAAGTATTTTGCTGTTGGGTAGTGTCACTTATAAGTTGTGAAAATAGCAGATCTATAGTTCAGCACAATGTGAACTTCCGGATCGACTATTTTTACCAATAATTACAATAATGAAGGAATGTTTTAAAACATAAAAGACAACCAAGGATGGAATGCTAAAACGGCTTGCCATAGTAGTATGGCAAAGAGTATTTAATGCTAAAACGGCTTGCCATAGCGGCAGATATTTTTCGGTTTTAATTGGCATGCACAATAAGCAGAAATGTCATGCATTTTAAACGCCTGACAGACCACCCACTAACATTTTCGTCTATTCTCGTCTCGTCAACGAAAACTCACACACGTCTCGTCATGTTTTAGTCATCAACGAGCCAATTTTATCTCGTCATCGTCTCGTTATCGTCATGGAAAAAAGTGGCGTCAACGAAATGATTTCGACGAAAACAACACTGCTCTAAAAGTACTAGTTACCCCAAAAATTTACTCAAGTAAATGTAACGAAGTAAATGTAATTCGTTACTACCCACCTCTGTATGTTAGCGTTAGGGCAATTTGCACAATACATGGCACCACGAATGTTCATTTTCAAAGAGAAAGACGCGACGAACGAATGCATTTCCTCATGTGAAGCACTACAACGTGTCAATGATTAATTAAAAGCGATTCTGTTCACAATTAATCTAACAAAAGAAACTGTAAAGCTTGTTAAAATAAGCAGCCCACCGTCGAGATGTGCAGCAGCCGCAGCTCGCATTGAGGCAGTTTTCCGGCTACCACGTATATGTGCCAAATGCCCCTCGACCGTCTCCAAACGATCACAAAAGACATTTTAAAAACATATAATGGCAAATACAAACGTTTCTTACCTTCACACATCGACGTCATGTTCTGACGATGAAGCTGGAGGAAATTTGCTTGTCTCAGTAGAATAACGGCTCATGAAGTGAAGCAAGCAGCAATGTGATTGGCTGATATTGAACACATATGTGACCCTGGACCACAAAACCAGTCATAAGGTTAAATTTTACAAAACTGAGATATATACATCATATGAAAGCGCAATAAATAAGCATTCTATTGATGTATAGTTTGTTAGGGTAGGACAATATTTGGCCGAGATACATCTATTTGAAAATCTGGAATCTGAGAATGCAAAAAAATCAAAACACTGAGAAAATCACCTTTAAAGTTGTCCAAATTAAGTTCTTAACAATGCATATTACTAATCAAAAATTACATTTTGATAGGTTTACAGTAGGAATTTTACAAAAAATCTTAATGTAACGTGATTTTTACTTAATTTCCTAATGATTTTTGACATAAAAGAAAAATCAAAAATTTTGACCCATACAATGTATTTTTGGCTATTGCTACAAATATACCCCAGCGACTTAAGACTGGTTTTGTGGTCCAGGGTCACATATTGTGTTAGACACACTGTGTTGGATATTTTCTTTTTCCTTTTTCGTTACAAAGTAACACAAAATGTGCTAAAATAGACATAACACAAACAATGTGTTAAAAATGAACACATCCTTTTTGAGAGTGTTGTAGCAATTGCCAAAATGACATTGTATGGGTCAAAATAATCAACTTTTCGTTTGTGCCAAAAATCATTAGGATATTAAGATCATGTTTCATGAAGATATTTTGTAAGTCTCCTACTGTAAATATATCAACACTTAATTTCTGATTAGTAATATGCATTGTTTAGAACTTCATTCGGACACTTTTTTAGGGGATTTTCTCAATATTTTGATTTCAGATTTTCAGATAGTTGTATCTCGGCCAAATATTGTCTTATCTTAACAAACCATACATCAATGGAAAGCTTATTTATTCAGCTATTTCTATGTTCAGTGCACGTTTTATGTACAGTACTCAATCATTTAGTGCCAAAGCAATTATCACTTATACATTCAAGTCTTTTAAATAAGTGTTTTATGGATTTTTAGAAGAGTGTTATTGTCCAAATTGTAAAAAGTATTTCTAAAATGCAATTACAAAAACAGGTCTAACATAATGTTGCGCTTTATCACAAATATCTTTACGTTCTATGTACAGTACTCCATCATTGTGTAGCGATGCAATTATCCACTAGAGCTTGAAAACCGCTGTGGTTTTAGCAGTAATGCTGTGCATTTAATGGACTGGAATGTTGGAACACTTTGAAGTGCTCATTTTTTGTTTTCAAAGCCTCCTTTGTAGCCAGCAACAATTTAGAATGCATGCTTTATAAGCAAACTGCAGCGGGAACAACTGATGAATAGTGAATCGCACTAACTAAGACTGGCCGCTTGCGCTTCTGTCAGAAAGACAGCCGTCTCCTGAAGGACAAAAACTTGTGATCATGTTCTTCTTAATTACTGCAAGAGCATAACTGAGGACGTTATTGAACAATGCCTTAAACAACTCGAGAAAATGTCACTGTGATCCGTTCAAGTTTAAGTGTGTCGTTTATATACTGGAGAATGCACATAATGATATTTTATTCATGTGAATTATTTTAATTATGATGCCTTTTTTTGCCTAGTCTTGATCATTTTTCTTTAATTAGGAATTCGTAACGTGTGTGTGAAGGTAAAACTCTCAAAAAGGTTGCATTTCCTTTTCTAAATCACCAAAACTGTAGGCATTCACTTTTTGACGTTCAGATGTCTGCGCTGCGTTTGATTCCGTTCCAAGATTTCCTTTCTAAGAATCGCTACTATAAAACAAGTTATAGTAATTCTTCTCTCTCTCTCTCTTTTTTTTTGTTTCCCATTTTAGCAAATTCTTCAGGGTGTATTCATGCAACTCTGCACTTGAGCCCGTATTTGCGGTTAATTAAATTGAGTGGCAGTATTAAATCGGCAAAGCATTGATTTAGTTCATAAAATTGAAAGCAGTTTGTGCACGTGTGGGGGTGGACGTGGGTGGACGTGTGATTTGTACTTATAGACCTTCCACGGAGCTAATACGAATATACCTTTGTCTTCTTCACAGGGTTTGAAAGCATTTTGGAGGGGCTGTTTGGACCAGGACTCGTAAAAGATCTTACCCTCTTTCAAGGTTGGTGCTACTTCATACGACGGAGGGGACAGCTATATTGATGGCTACTTTAATTTAGATTAGAAAGCTGTATTGGCAGTTAACTTTTAATTACAGTGTAAATTTTAAGAAATCTTATTTTGTATAGATTTTAACCTTGTCCTTGACTTTATATTTTAAATTGTGAAAATCCATTAAAAACTTGATTTGCTACATAAACTTAAAGCTATGTTTTAAATGATAGCAATTTCTGATTTTCCGATGTCATTTTGTAGATTAAAAAGCTTTATTATGTTATTATTGTGTTTAAGGTATATATAATAGTAGCTAAAAGATTACAAAAAAGGTCGGCTGCTTTTATTACAGAAACTGTCATTTTAATCTCTATTAATAATCAACAATCATTTTCCATGCTTTTTAAACACATTTTTAAACACATCTGTTACATTTCAGTGACGTGTTTATGCTTAAATATACTAAAAAAAACAGCACGGGTATATTTGTAGCAGTAGGCAAAAATAAATGGCATGGGTCAAAATTATCGCTTTGTTTTTTTTATGCTAAAAATCATTAGGATATTAAGATATTTTGTAAATTTCCTACTGTAAATATTTTAAAATCTAATTTTTGATCAGTAATATACATTGCTAATAATTTCATTTGGACAACTTTAAAGTAATTTTCTAAGTATTTCGTTTTTTTTGCACCCTCAGATTTTCAAATAGTTGTATCTCAGCCTAACAAACCATACAAGTACAAAAAAGTTGCAGACTTTTATTACAGAAACTGTTGTTTTAATCTCAGAATGCTTTAAACATAATATATAATCTAAGATATTTGAGACATGACTATGTTCAACGTTGTAGATATCATCAACATATTTTATATGTTTCATGGTTTTTAAACACATTGTTCTTTTGCATATCCTTACAACAGCCTAATATTATTTATAAATGTTAAGTAGATGTGTTAATTACCTGTCTAGCAATGCATTTATGCTTAAATATACTAAAAACAGCATGTTTATATTTGTAGCAATAGCCAAAAATAAATTGCATGGGTCAAAATTGTCGATTTTTTTTTTTATGCCAAAAATTATTATGATATTAAGTAAAGATCATGTTCCATGAAGATAATTTTGTAAATTTATTGTAAATATATCAAAACTTAATTTTTGATTGCTAAGAACTTCATTTGGATGTATTTAGATTTTTTTTTGCACCCTCAGATTGCAGATTTTTAAATAGTTGTATCTCAGCCTAACAAACCATACAAGTACAAAAAAGTTACCGACTTTTATTACAGAAACTGACATTTTAATCTCAGAATGCTTTAAACATAATATATAATCTAAGATATTTGAAACATGACTATGGTCAACGTTGTAGAATATCATCAACATATTTTATATGTTTCATGGTTTTTAAACACATTGTTCTTTTGCATATGTGATGTAAGATATTTGAGACAGGATTTATGTACAACGTTGTAGAATATCTTCAACGTATTTTTATTACCAGTTTATGCTTAAAGATACTAAAAAACAGCATATGTATATTTGTAGCAATAGCCAAAAATAAATTGCATGGGTAAAAATTAACATTTATTTTATTTTTTATGCCAAAAATCAGTAGGATATTAAGTAAAGATGATGTTCCATGAAGATATTTTGTAAGTTTCCAACCGTAAATATATCAAAACTTAATTAGTGATATGCATTGCTAAAAACTTAATTTGGAGAACTTTAAAGACGATTTCCTCAGTATTTAGTTTTTTTGCACCCTCAGATTTTCAAATAGTTGTATCTCAGCCTAACAAACCAAACAAGAACAAAAAAATTGCCGACTTTTATTACAGAAACTGACATTTTAATCTCAGAATGCTTTAAACATAATGTAATTTGAGATATTTGAGACATGACTATGTACAACATTGTAGAATATCTTCAATGTATTTTTATATTGCTAATGCCTTTTAAACACATTGTTCTGTTGCATATCCTTACAACGGCCTAATATTAACTATAAATGTTAAGTAGATGTGTTTACTACCTGTTTAGCAATGTGTTTGTGCTTAAATATACTAAAAAACAGCACAGGTATATTTGTAGCAATAGCCAAAAATAAATTGCATGGGTCAAAATTAACATTTTGTTTTTTTTTTTATGCCAAAAATCATTAGGATATTAAGATGATGTTCCATGAAGTTATTTTGTAAGTTTCCAACCGTAAATATATCAAAACCTAATTTTTTATTAGTGATATGCATTGCTAAAAACTTAATTTGGAGAACTTTAAAGACGATTTCCTCAGTATTTCGATTTTTTGCACCCTCAGATTACAGATTGTGAAATGATTGTATCTCAGCCTAACAAACCATACAAAAAAGTACAAAAAAGTTGCCGACTTTTATTACAGAAACTGTCGTTTTAATCTCAGAATGCTTTAAACATAATATGTAACTTAAGATATTTGTCTACCGACGTGTTTATGCTTAAATATACTAAAAACAGCATGGGTATATTTGTACCGATAGTCAAAAATAAATTGCATGAGTCAAAATTAACGATTTGTTGTTTTTTTTTTTATGCCAAAAATCATTAGGATATTAAGTAAAGATCATATTTCATTAAGATATTTTGTAAGATTCCAACCGTAAATATATCAAAACTTAATTTTTGATTAGTAGTATGCATTGCTAAGAAGTTCATTTGAACAACTTTAAAGTGTATTTTCTCAGTATTTTTATTTTTTGCACCCTCAGATTGTAGATTTTCAAATAGCTGTATCTCAGCCTAACAAACCAAACAAAAAAGTACAAAAAAAGCTGTCGACTTTTATTACAGAAGAGATTTTCTTATTACAGAGATTTTAATCTCAGAATGCTTTAAACATAATATGTAATTTAAGATATTTCAGACATGACTATGTACAATGTTGTAGAATATCTTCAATGTATTTTTATATTTTTCATGCTTTTAAAACACATTGTTCTGTTGCATATCACAACAGCCTAATATTAACTATAAATCTTAACTAGATGTGTTCACTACTTGTCTAGCAACGCGTTTATGCTTAAATATACTAAAAAACAGCACAGGTATATTTGTAGCATTAGGCAAAAATAAATTGTAAGGGTCAAAATGATCAATTTGTTTTCTTTATGCCAAAAATCATTAGGATGTTAAGTAAAGATCATGTTCCATGAAGATATTTTGTAAATTTCCTACTGTAAATATTTTAAAACTTAATTTTTGATTAGTGATATGCATTGCTAAGAATTTCATTTGGACAACTTTAAAGGCATTTTCTAAGTATTTAGATTTTTTTGCACTCTTAGGTTCGAGATTTTCAAACAGTTGTATCTCAGCCTAACAAACCATACAAAAAAGTAAAAAAAAAGTTGCCGACTTTCATTACAGAAACTGGCATTTTAATCTCAGAATGCTTTGAACATAATATGTAATTTAAGATATTTGGGACATGACTCTGTACAAAATATCTTCAGCGTATTTTTATATTTTTCATGCTTTTGAAAACACATTGTTCTGTTGCATATCCTTACAATAGCCTAATATTAACTATAAATGTTAACTAGAAAGGTGCAAAATAAAAAACTAAATATTGAGAAAATCACCTTTAAAGTTGCCCAAATGAAGTTCTTAGCTATGCATATTACTAATCAAAAATTAAGTTTGATATTTACTAAATATCTTCATGGAACATGATCTTTACTTAATATTCTAATGATTTTTAGCATTTAAAAAAAAGATAATTTTGACCCTTGTATTCGATGTATTGGATGTATTTTTGGCCATTGTTACAAATATACCCGTGCTACTTGAGACTAGTTTTGTGGTCCAGGGTCACATATTAAACTTGTTTTTAAGCATATTTAAGCATAAACGCGTCACTAGACAGGTAGTGGACACATCTAGTTAACATTTATATTTAATATTAGGCTGTTGTAAGGATATGTAACAGAAGAATGTGTTTAAAAAGCATGAAAAATATATCACGCTTTATATCAAAATATATCATGTATATCAATATATTTCATGTCTCAAATATCTTAAATGACATATTATGTTTAAAGCATTCATTAAAATGTCTAAATCTCAATTCTATTTAACACTTACGACTGATTTTGTTGTCCAGGGTCACATATTTGAGTTGGTTCATGCATTTTATGTTGGACGCTTCAGAAATGTGAAGTAACTTCTCATCTATACTGTATAGCTAAGCCAAAGCCTAACTTTTAGTTTGCAGTTTCATACCTAAACTTCTAAATGGCCAAATCTTCCATACTGCACCTTTAAATAAACTAATTAGAATGTAAACTTTTTTTTTTTTTTTTTTTTTTTTTTGGTTCACCTAAACACAAAATTGCTCCATTTGGTTCTGCAGTACCGCAGGGCTCTGTTCTAAGCCTGTTAGTCATTTTGTAAATTCATTAAATATAATTAATCAATCTAAATGCAGTTTAGCAGTTTAACTAGAAAATCTTCAAATGATCTGTTTCCATATTTTGATTTATGTCAATAATCATTATGATATTAAGTAAGGATTAAGTTCCATGAAGATATTTTGTAAATTTCCAACCTTAAATGTATCAAAACTTTATTTTTGATTAGTAATATACTGCAAAATAATTTTTTTTTCTTGTTTTCTAGTATAAATATTTAAAAATTCTTGAATCGTGATGCATTCACTGGACAAGTAAAATGAAAAAAGTTAAATTAAGATATTATGTCTTATTTTCTGACAAAAATACCCAAATTTTGTGTTTTTGCCTAAAACAAGCAAAAATATCTGCCAATAAGGGCAAGAAAGATGGCAGATATTTGTGCTTGCTTTAAGCAAAAACTAACTTAATTTGCATTTTATTTTTCCACTCATTTTACCTGTCAAGTAAATAATATTTATACTAGAAAACAAGTTAAAAACACAAAGGAAGAAAGTCATTTTTTCAGTGTATGCACTGCTAAGAACTTAATTTGGACAACTTTGAAGTTCATTTTCTCACTTCTTATTTATTCATCTTCCAGATTTATACATTTCTATTTTAATTGACACTTATGACTGATTTTGGGGTCCAGGTTTACATATTTGAGTTGGTTCATGCATTTTATGTTTCACTCTTCAGAAATGTGAAGCAACTTCTTATCCGTACTGTATAGTTACAGTATAGTTTTAGTTTGCAGTTATTCACCTAAACCGCTAAATGGCCAAATCTTTCATACTGCACCTTTAAATAAACTAATTAGAGTATAAAAAGTTATTGTTGTTGTTCACTCAAACAAAATTGCTCCATTTTCTTCTGGAGTACAGCAGGGCTCTAATCTAAGACCTTTAGTCATTTTGTAAAATCATAAAATAAAATATAATTGCACATTGAACTGTTCAGTCAGAAGAACCGTTTATGAGCTTAAATAAAGCGAAATGAAAATTGCATATTTAAACATGAATATAAACACGACTTAAGTGTTTTGCTCTTTGCTCTCTTGAGCTGCAAATTAAAACTTCACAAAGTGAACATTTGTGCGTTGGAGAAAAAAGGTCATGATTTTCCAAAGTTTAGACTTAGATCCTGGTAAAAAGCAAAAAGGGTTACCTAAAATTCACATGGCGCAAAATGAAATAGCCTTCTAGGTGGAAGTGTTAATGAACTTTAAAAGTTGCCCACGTGAATAATTTGTTTTGATTTTCTTTGATCGTCTAATGATCGTATAATGGCTTGTAACAGATGTCACAACATTTCTTTTAATAGTCACCTTTTTGTCTTTTAATTACCTGTTCTGCATTTTAATTTCTTCATTATGAAAATATCAAATATGTCCGTATACCTGCGACATACATGAAATATTCAAGAACAGAAGACTGTCTCCTCCCGGGTTATTTCACAGTCAGTCGGTCAAGTCCTAAAAATAAACAAAATGTCCTTGTCATGTGATTGCTAGCTAGCGGCTATAATCAGAAACGGTGTTAGAAATCTACTCTGTCAAAGATCATAACAAAGAAAAACATTTAAGGGGGTCATACATGGGGTCAAGATTTATCACTTTAATTCCCCCCCAAGGCCCACTTATTCTAGTCAAGGTTTCTTACACCAAAAACCATTGTGATTTCATTACTCATGACCATTTGCACATGACTCGTTTGAGGGCATTTCTAAAGAAAAATTGATATGTGGGTTATTGTAAGTATATTTTAAGTCAATTAACAATCCATATGTAGTTAAATATTATGTCATTCTTACACTTAAACATTTTGAAGGTATTTCAAAGCAATTTCAGTGGGTGTTCGGTCAGAATGTAAAAAATACGTAAATATTTAGATTATTACTCAGGATTTTGAGTAAAATAATGTTGTCGTGATTCGTCGTTTCTAATCGACTATTCAATTTCATTTTGCCTGCGTCGATTAACCGACAAAATACCGGAAGTGGCGCGTTTCATGGACGAGAATCCATAACTCATTGGTATTATTTATATATATATATATATATATATTATTTTTTATTTTTTTTTTTAAGTCATTTTAAAGGTTGTTGTTCACTTACATCTAATTTATTACCACACAAAAAAATAATTATAATTATAGGGCCCTATCCATTTTATTTTCAAATTCATTCTTTTCCGTTATTTTTTCTATACTCTGTTTAAATGGTTAAATTATTTTTTTTAATCAAAAAGTTGTGTAATTAATTGAGTTTTACAGTTTTTTTTTTTTACCAAATTCTTTTCCATTACTTTTCTGTATTGCATTTTAATGGTTTCATTAAATTTTAATAATCAAAAGCATCTCCAATTAATTGATTTTACTAAGGCAAGACACTGCAGGTAAATAGGGTAAAAAAAACGACTAATAGTTATCACCTTACTTTCCCAGTTGATTGATTACATTTTTTTGGTAAAAAGTTTTCTAAAATGTTAGGTTTTAATATGCAAATGAGATGACATTTAATGAAATATGCGCTAATTTGCATACATTTCTAGTACAAAAATCTAAACACTGGATGAAGTCAGTTTCAAAATTCTTGTTTAATTTTTTTTTTTTGACATATTAGAGTCAAATGTTTTTACTGAAGAAATTGTGGGCATCTCATTTTGTCCCTCCTTAATTCAGAAAATACTTAGAACAGACAGAACACAATATATACATTTTTTACAGTTTTTGGGGGAATAAAATGTATAATCAAGTAAATTAGATATTACCAAATTACTCTGTAAAAACCTTAAGGATATAGACAAGATTAAAAATGTAAAGTTTGGTGTGTGTAAGTGCTACTGAAGTGGAGATTTATGGCTCAGTGTAGAAGATAAAACTTATTTTGAGAAAAAACGGCCTTTAAAAATATGTATTGTAATTGAAATCTTTTGACACAAATAGATAAAGTGCTATAAAAGAAACACTTAACAGGGTCTTTTGGATGTTTTATTTCCACTAGTCTGAAAAAAAAAAACAACACAAAAAAGCCCAAAATCTCAAGCTTGACAGTTGCATGAAAAAACTGTGTTTTTGCCTGCAGTGTCTCCCCTTAAAAATAAAATGTTAAAATAAAAATATAATATAATTAATTATATATAAAACAAAAAATAAAATAAATAATAATAATTATGTATGTATATATATATATATATATATATATATATATATATATATATATATATATATATATATATATATATATACATATTAAAATAATGAAATAAGAGGTATAACAAAAAATATCACTCTGCTCTAAATTCTAAACATTAAAATTAAAAAAACATGCAGTGAAATTGAACAAGTTTACTTCGATTGCAATTTTCAGTAAGAGCAATAATTCAGTTGTGCAAACTCAAATAAATAGCCCACAATTTTCTTGAAAAAGAGGCTTCTTTCTTTATATTTATTATTTTTAAATGTTATAATATAATATATATATGATTAATTTAAATATTACTTTATAATATTTACAATATAAATTAAATAATATAATATAGTAAATATTATAATATAATGAAATATGAGTTATAACAAAATATCACTCTGCTCTAAATTCTAAACATTAAAATGAAAAAACGCATTGAATTTGAACAAGTTCACTTCTATTGCAATTTTCATTAAGAGTAATAATTCAGTTTTGCAAACTCAAATAAATAGCCCAACATTTTCTCGAAAAACAGCAAGGCTTCTTTCTTTACATTTATAATATATATTTAAAACAAGAAAAAAAAAAGACATAGCATGATTTGGGGTGTAGGACAAACATATTATTAGTATTATTTTTAAATGCATTATTATTAATAATTGGCCAACGTGTTTGTTGTAATATGTTGCAAAGTGTATTTATTGTTTGTTTATAAACGGACAGCACTGATGATATTTATTTTCTCTTGCAGATTGTGAGCCGGAGGGTGTGTCAGATTGGTCGTTTAATGAAAATTGTCTCTTTTGCTGCTTAAGACGTGAAAAAGTGAAGGTAATTAATCTCACTCTTAATTCCCCATATTACCACATATTACATGGATCCATTGAACGTATCAACAACACAGCATGTTTGTAGTAGCTGGGTCACTGCTGTTGAAAGCGGAAAATAGGAGATGCTCATTAACGCTTTCAATGTTTATCAGTCAAATGACAAGTAATTATTATTATTATTGTAAAGTTTCGTTAAGCCGTTACTCCACAACACATCTTCATGTGTGACAGATGAATTGTGAAGGAACTACAACACTGTCAATCATTT